>NC_043970.1:6681058-6971058 GCF_902148855.1 Sphaeramia orbicularis | reverse complement strand
GACATATGAACACTGATTTGGCTCAAATTTGACTCAGTGGTACATCTCACAGGCCTACACCCATTCAACGGAAGAAATTTAATTTTAGCTGCATAGCGCCCCATACAGATTTACTTATACAAAACTTTCTTTAGTTCGGACATACGAACAAAGATTTGCCTCAAATTTGAATCAGTTGTCAATCTCCCAGGCCTACACCCATTCATCAGAAGACATTGAAATTTGGTGCTAGAGCGCCACCTGCTGAACGATGGACATACTTCTACTGGACGTGCCCGTCGCGAGGGCCTTTAGATACCGCTTGCGGATTTAATTTTTTTTTTGTCTTATTTTTCTTTGTCCTGCGCTTTGAGCTCAATTTTGACCCCCTAAACATTTATGAATACTCACCAAAGTTTGCCCAAAATTCCGAAATGTCCAAAATTTAATTTACATATAGGTTTCATAGATGTCAGTAAAGAAATGTTGCTGCAGTGCTCCCTTGAAAAGTGGAAATGCATTACGTCAATGGGAGCACGTCCAACATAAAGTTTGTTGTAGAGCCACGAAAGTCGGTACACAGATTCATCATAAGGAGACAAACAAAGAGTATTATTGTGGCCACTCCCCTAAACCAACTGGAAGTCGGCCATATTGGATTGAAATTTCCAAAATGCTGAGTCAGCGTTTTCGCTGACGTCATATTTTAACTATTTCCTCCTTGGCCGTTTGGCCAAATGAGCTCAAAATCGGTGTACAGTATCTAGAGAAGAGGGGCATCAAAATTTAGCCAAATTTTTGGCGTTGGTGTCACCGTTGTTGTGTGACGACGATGCAAACTTTGCAAAGTTTCTTCGAGAATTTACCATTACAAAAATTGCTTCAGCTCAGACATACAGGGTGGGGAAGCAAAATTTACAATATTTTGAGGCAGGGATTGAAAGACAGTGTATGACCAATTAGTTTATTGAAAGTCAGGAGAATTTATTTGCCACAAGAAAATTTACATAATAGAAAATGTTTTTATTCTATATGTCCTCCTTCTTTCTCAATAACTGCCTTCACATGCTTCCTGAAACTTGTGCAAGTGTTCCTCAAATATTCGGGTGACAACTTCTCCCATTCTTCTTTAACAGTATCTTTAAGAAAGTTGACATTGCTGTGTGATGTTCTATTGGTAGCATGTTCTAAAACGTCCCAAATAGCATAATCCAGAGGGTTTAGATCTGGGCTAGAAGGTGGCCATAAACATGATTCCCAAAAATTGCTAAAGTTGGATTTGTTGCTGTTGTCAACAAGTGTTTTGGTGTTCTTGTGTAAGATTTTAACTTCAAATCATATTTTACTGCATTTCTAACGGTCTTGTTGTCTACCTCAAGTTCAATTGCCATTTTTCTCATGGATTTGGTTGGACCCTTTAGGATTTTGGATTTGAGAGCTTTAATAAAAGCTTTGGTATGTTTTTTGTCGCTTCCTCCACATCCAGACTTTCTCGTAATCGTTTTGCTCACAGTCATTCTCTTCTTTACATTATAAACAGTCTTTATGGACACTCCAACTATTTTTGAAATCTCCTTTGGTGTGACGAGTGCATTCAGCAAATCACACACTCTTTGACGTTTGCTTTCCTGATTACTCATATGGACAAAAGTTTCTGAAAAGGTATGGATAATAGTGTTAGGTATGATTATGACATCAATATGTGTTTGGTTTCAAAACAATTGACGTTGTGCCTGCTGAGAAAAAAACAACTAAATGTTCATTGTAAATTTTGCTTCCCCACCCTGTACGAACACCGATTTGGCTCAAATTTGACTCAGACGTCCATCTCCCAGGCCTACACCCATGTATTAAAAGAAATTGAAATTTCACACTATAGCACCCCCCACAAATGTACATTTACAAAAATGACATCAGTTTGGAGATACCAACACCGATTTGGCTCAAATTTGAGTCAGACATCTGTCTCCCAGGCCTACACCTATTTGTCAAAAGAAACTGAAATTTTGCACTACAGCGCCCCCTGCAAGTTTTTAAAAAATTTTTAGGCCCGAGCTGAGTAAAGCAAGCGCTGGGCCTATTGAGTCTGCAGTGGGCGCATGGGGATGAAATCGCCAGTGACGCGGTCACCTTTCGCCACTGTCGCCACTCTCACACATATTCACATTCACAGCACTGAGACTTTTCCGAAGATGTATATAACACGTTCACAAATCGTATATTTACACCTGCTCAGAATGAATGGGAGTCAATGGGACACGCCCACTCGGGGTCAGTCACATGGGTTTAAGTGCACGACACGTGACCTCTGACCCCACAGACATGTGGGGGACCTAGAGACCTTTCAAATAAGGTTAAATATGTGGTTGCCATAGAAACGGCTATATTGTTCTTGCTCAAATTCTTATTATTTTATTTATTTATTTATTTATTAGGGACCGAGCCGAAAGGTAAGGCCCTCTCACACAGTGAGAGGCCTTGCCTGCAAGCAAGGCCCTATTGTTTTTCGTTCGTTTTTATATTATTCAGACACCACTTTGACCTGGATTTTGACCCCCTAAACATGCTCGAAAACTCACCAAATTTGGCACACATGTCAGGTCTGGCAAAAAATTTGATAAAATGTAAAAATTAACCCCATAGGTGCCAAAATGACCTCTCTAGCACCCCCTAGATACCCAAAAATGGCCCTAGCAGCCAGTAGGAATGTCATAGAAACATGAAACAAATGCCCAAATTTTCGTCTCATTGAGCCTGACAAATCATGTGCTGACACTCATGACCTAACTCCAACAGGAAGTTCAGAATTTGCCTTTCAAAATAAAATGCTCAAATTGCAAACTTCCAGTAGGAATGTCGTAGACACACCAAACCAACGCCAAAACATTCATTTAATCGAGCCCAACAAATCACATGCTGACACCTATGAGCTATCTCCAACAGGAAGTTCGCAATATGCCTTTCAAAATAAAATTTTTAAAACTAACTCCGATTACACCGTTTGTCGTTTTGACTTCTAAATAGCACCAAAACATAGAGTGAACCCTCCTCAAAAAAGTTACTTCGCACTTTTTCCATAACTGTCTTAGTTTTTTTTTTTTTTACAAGCCCGCAAAGTTGCGACGTTTGGAACTCATTTTTCACTTTGGAGTTTTTCCCCACATGTGACATATCTACACATTCAGGGGACTCACCACAACACTCACATGCAAACATTTTTGAGATAGGATGTACGGTTATTGATTTATAGCAATTTGTTTATTTTCATACTTTTTCTACTTTAGACTGCCATTTGACCCCCTTAACATGCTTCAAAACTCACCAAATTTGCCATGTATGTCATGGCTGGTGAAGACTTTGATTCAATATCAAAATTAACCCCTTGGGTGCAAAAATGGACTCTGCAGCGCCACCTATGTACTGAAAAACACACAAAATCTGCCCTAGCAGCCAGTAGGAATGTCACAGAAACATGAAACAAATGCCAAAATGTTGGTCTGATTGAGCCCGACAAATCATACACTGACACTCATGAGCTAACTCCAGCAGGAAGTTGGCAATCTGCCTTTGAAAGTTACTCTACGTTTCTGCAATTACTGCTTAGTCATTTCAGACTTTTAACACAAAAGTTATACCTCATTAAATTCCCACATGTCTGCAGAATCCAAAAGTGAAAGAATTTTTCAGATACAACCTACGGTTATGGAATAATGGTGATTTTTTTCAAGACTATGTTTAGTTTCACTTTTCACAATGACAAAGTCCCTATAAAACTCTTCCTGGTGCACACTTGTGTGTGTCTGTCTGTAGTGCAGTTGTTCATTTGGCTGCCTATTGAACAAGAGGACCCTGGTTGAAGTCCAAGGCATTCTAATTTTATTTTATTTTTTTTATTATTTTAAAACAGGTTTTACTGCATTGTATTGTGGATATTGGAAATTTTGCACACATTCAAAAGTACACAGAGTACCTTTTTTCAAAATAAAACCCCAATTAAGAATAATACAAAATGTCTATTACATAACTTCTTTTCATTTTTATGACCAAATGCTAAACTGTTTTTACAATGTTTCTTCATTCAGAAGTACTCTTTCTCACAGACACACATGCTCACACAATAGGGTTTTTCCAAAATAAAAGCCTTAAATGTGATAAATCATCACTTTTATGCTCAATTATTCATACAATTTAAATTCATTTTCAAACTGATTCTTTCTCTCACATACAAACCAAATGCACATACACATAGTAGGGTTTCCAAAATAAAAGTCTCATTTAAAGGTGATGGTGGATTCAGCAGAGGGTCGCTGGTGTTCTGTACAGATGTAAGAAGGACAGACACTAAAGGGTGGGAACTGGTATGGGGACGGAGAGGTGTGAGTGGAGCTGAGGTATCGACGGTCACGGGAGGCGGATCGCGGGGTAGGCGGATCACGTGGGAGGCAGATCGCCCGGTGCGAGGTCCCGCCCAATGCTGCTTGCAGCTTTAATTTTTTATTTATTTTTCTTCTCCTGCTCTTTGAGCTCAAATTTGTCCCCCTGAACATTTATGAAAACTCACCAAATTTTGCCCAAAATTCACAAGTGCGAGAAATTGAATTTACATCTAAGTTTCATAGACGTCGGTAAAGAAATGTTGCTGCAGCGCCCCCTTGAAAAGTGGAAATGCATTACGCCAATGGGAGCGCGTCCAACGTAAAGTTTGTTGTAGAGCCACGAAAATCAGTACACAGATTCATCATGAGGAGACAAACAAAAAATATTATTATGGCCACGCCCCTAAACCAACCGGAAGTCGGCCATATTGGATTGAAATTTCCAAAATGCTGAGTCAGTGTTTTCGCTGACGTCGTATTTTAACTATCTCCTCCTTGGCCGTTTTGCCAAATGAGCTCAAAATCGGTGTACAGTATCTAGAGAAGAGGGGCATCAAAAGTTAGCCAAATTCTTTGGATCGGTGTCACCATTTTTGTGTGACGACATCGCAAACGTTGCAAAGTTTCTTCAGGAATTTACCATTACAAAAATTGCTTCAGGTCAGACATACGAACACCGATTTGGCTCAAATTTGACTCAGACGTCTATCTCCCAGGCCTACACCCATTTATTAAAAGAAATTGAAATTTCACACTATAGCGCCCCCTACAAATGTACATTTACAAAAATGACATCAGTTCGGAGATACGAACACCGATTTGACTCAAATTTGACTCAGACATCTGTCTCCCAGGCCTACACCCATTTATCAGAAAAATTTGAAATTTGGCGCTATAGCGCCCCCTACAATCTTACCTTTACGAAAATTACTTCACTTCAGACATACGAACACCAATTTGGCTCAAATTTGAATCAGTTGTCAATCTCCCAGGCTTACACCCATTTATCAAAAGAAATTACCATTTCGCTCAGTAGCACCCCCTACAAATTTACCTTCATGAAAATTGCATCAGTTCGGACATACGAACACCGATTTGGCTCAAATTTGACTCAGTTGTACATCTCGCAGGCCTACATCCATTCAATGGAAGAAATTTAATTTTAGCTGCATAGCACCCCCTACAGATTTACTTATACAAAAATTTGTATTTTTATACAAAACTTTCTTTAGTTTGGACATACAAACAAAGATTTGCCTCAAATTTGAATCAGTTGTCAATCTCCCAGGCCTACACCCATTCACCAGAAGACATTGAAATTTGGTGCTAGAGCGTCACCTGCTTAACGATGGACATACTTCTACTGGACATACCCATGGCGAGGGCCTTTAGATGCCGCTTGCTGCTTTAATTTTTCCTTCGCCTGCGCTTTGAGCTCAATTTTGACCCAATGAACATTTACGAAAACTCACCAAATTTTGCCCAAAATTCAGAAATGTGAGAAATTGAATTTACATATAGGTTTCATAGATGTTGGTAAAGAAATGTTGCGGCAGTGCCCCCTTGAAAAGTGGACATACATCACGCCAATGGGAGCTTGTCCAACATAAAGTTTGTCGTACAGCCACGAAAATCGGTACACAGATTCATCATGAGGAGATAAACAAAAAATATTTTTATGGCCACTCCCCTAAACCAACCCTTAGTCGGCCATACTGGATTGAAATTTCCAAAATGCTGAGTCAGAATTTTTGCTGACGTTGTATTTTAATTACCTCCTCCTTGGGTGTTTGGCCAAATGAGCTCACAATTGGTGTACAGTATCTAGAGGAGTGGGGCATCAAAAGTTAGCTGAATTTTTGGGATCAGTTTTACCGTTTTTGTGCAAGGAGGTTACAAAAATTTGCGAAGTTTTTTCAGAAATTTGCCTTTTACAAATCCTGGTTCAGTTTGGTCATACAATTACTGATTTGGCTCAAATTTGAATCAGTTGTTAATCTCCCAGGCCTACAGCCATTTATTGGAAGAAATTTAAATTTTGCACTATAGCGCCCCCTACAAAGTTACCTTTACAAAAATTGCTTCAGCTCAGACATATAAACACCGATTTGGATCAAATTTGAATAAGTTGTCAATCTCCCAGGCCTACACTTATTTATTGGAAGAAATTTAAATTTTTGCACTATAGCGCCCCCTACAAAATTACCATTACAAAAATTGCTTCAGCTCGAACATATGATCACTGATTTGGCTCAAATTTGAGTCATTTATCTATCTCCCAGGTGTACACCCATTCATCTAAAAAATTTGAAATTTGGCGCTATAGCGCCCCCTACAAATTTAATTTTACTAAAATTGGTTCAGTTTGGACATACAATCACCAATTTGCCTCAAATTTGAATCAGTTGTCAATCTCCCAGGCCTACACCTATTTGTCAGAACATATTGAAAATTCACACAATAGTGCCCCCTACAAATTTAACTTTACAAAAATTGCATCAGTTCAGACATACAGGGTGGGGAAGCAAAATTTACAATGAACATTTAGTTGTTTTTTCTCAGCAGGCACTATGTCAATTGTTTTGAAACCAAACATATATTGATATCATAATCATACCTAACACTATTATCCATACCTTTTCAGAAACTTTTGCCCATATGAGTAATCAGGAGAGCAAACATCAAAGAGTGTGTGATTTGCTGAATGCACTCGTCACACCAAAGGAGATTTCAAAAATAATTGGAGTGTCCATAAAGACTGTTTAAAACGTAAAGAAGAGAATGACTATGAGCAAAACTATTACGAGAAAGTCTGGAAGATACTATTAAAGAAGAATGGGAGAAGTTGTCACCCGAATATTTGAGGAACACTTGCGCAAGTTTCAGAAAGCGTGTGAAGGCAGTTATTGAGAAAGAAGGAGGACACATAGAATAAAAATATTTTCTATTATGTAAATTTTTTTGTGGCAAATAAATTCTTATGGCTTTCAATAAACTAATTAGTCACACACTGTCTTTCAATCCCTGCCTCAAAATATTGTAAATTTTTCTTCCCCACCCTGTACGAACACCGATTTTGCTCAAATTTGACTCAGTGGTACATCTCACAGGCCTATACCCATTCAATGGAACAAATTGAATTTTGGCTGCATAGCACCCCCTAAAGATTTACTTATACAAAAATTTCTTTAGTTCGTACATACGAACACCAATTTACCTCAAATTTGAGTCAATTGGCAATCTCCCAGTCCTACATCCATTCATCAGAAGACATTAAAATTTGGGGCTAGAGCACCACCCGCTGAATGATGGACATACTTCTACTGGACGTGCCCATGGTGTGGGCCTTTAGATGCCGCTTGTGGCTTTAATTGATGTTGTAACTGAAATAGTTGACTTCATCAGGGCACGAGCATTGAATCACAGACAGTTTGTTGTACTTTTGGAGGAGCATGAGACTGAACATAGTGACATTGGCTACCACACAGCTGTCAGATGCCTCAGCCTGGGCGAAGTGCTCAAAAGAATTTGGGAATTCAAGTGTTTTGTGAGAAGAAAGGCAAAGACATCCTAGAGTTCTCACATGAGGAGTGGATGGCAGATTTTGCATTTGCTGTTGATGTGACTGCACTGATGAATGAACTGAACACCAAACTGCAAGGCAAGGGCCTTTTTGTTCTTGAAATGCACAGCCTGGTGAAGGCTTTCATGAGAAAGTTGCAGTTTCTGTCAAGCGGGCTAGAGTGCAACACACTCACTCACATGCAAGTCACACAATCAGCTGATAACCTTCAAGGGGTACTCATCCAATGTTAGGAGCACTGCATGGTGAGTTTTCAAGGTGATTTGAGGATCTCAGAACAATCGAGGATGAAATGTACATGAATTCCTCTTCCTTTACCTACACTGTGGATAATGCGCCCAGTGATGTTCAGCTGGAACTCACTGACCTGCAGTCCGATGCGGTACTGGCAGACTACTTTAAGTCAGGATCACTGCTGGATTTTTACTCTTCTCTCAAGGAGGAGTACTTTACAAACATGAGGAGACATGCTCAGAAGATGTTGGTTCTGTTTGGCTTTACCTACATATGTGAACAAACATTCTCAGTGATGAAGTTTACCAAATCCAGGTATGGATCCTCTCTCACTGATGATCATCTGTCAGCTGTGCTTCAAATCTCTACATCAGACATTCGGTCTGACTTTGATGCACTTGTTAAAGCCCAACAGAGAGAAGATTTCTCTCACTGAACAAGAGAAAAGACTGAAAAACAGCAAATGAGGTGGTTAGACTACAAATGTAGGCATATAAAAGTACCAACTATCAGTGAACTGGGGCACTTTCTTTGGAGGCCTTTTTATCAAAATCACAGTTCATTGACAATCATTATTATAATTTGATGTGTCTGGCTTAATATTTGGAGTACAAAGACAATATTGTGATGTCTTAAGAAAGCTAAGAACCTCTTTCCAACAGTACATGAAACTCAAAATGTGTTTCGGAGTTAAAATGACTGAAATTCAATTCAGTTCAATTCAATTCAATTCAATTCAATTCAATTCAATTCAACTTTATTTACAGTTCACATTTCATGCACAAGGCAGACTTAATGTGCTTCACAACAGGTATATAACATAAAGACATTAAAAAAAAAAAAAAAAGACACAGGCCTTTACAGAATTTGTTGGATAAGAAAACAAGTAGAAGAAAGGAATGGAATGGGCATCCCCCATCTTTAGACCCTCCTTCTCGGCAAGGAAAAACTCCAAAAACCCAGTGGGAAAAGAGAAACCTCAGGGAGAACCACAGTGAAGGAGAGATCCACTCCCATGGACAGACAAAAGGATCACAAATATGAGTCACAAATGATAAAAGCACCCACATTTTGTTTACCATTGTTTTGGGAAATTTCTTTGAATAAATGACATTTTCGTAAGGCAACCTCACTTATTCATTGCTTAATCAAAACATATAAGCTTACCAGTCTTACCAGCTTGTCAAAACAATGCTGCTTTTTATAAAGAAATACAATTAATTGCAGAATTGAGTTCAGCCTTTTGGCCCAGCCCTCCACAATATTTTCTCTTTCTCATGTGGCCCCATGGAAATAATAATTGCCCACCCCTGCCCAAGAAAATGGACTTCCTAAGAACGTAAGTCTCTGTTATTGGAATCGTTACAATTATTGGCCAAGCCTGGCTGAGCCTCCTGTCAGTCATCTGTTGTGGAAAATGTTCAACTGATAACCCACACACAAAGAGGAGGAGAGAAAGTTAGAGTTAAAATAAATAAATGCATTTATTGAGAAGTCAATCACAGAGAAACTCTGTAAGTGAAGTCTGATTAAACAAGAGAAAACTAAAGATTATATAGAACCAAATCCAACCCCCTCAAACTATGATGTCATTCCTTACGTACATTGTTCCACTCCATACTACTCCTTCTCTGCTCCGTGAAGAGGTCATGATGACCTCTTCACTCTAACCTTGCTTGGATCCTATCTGGAGTGCAGGCACCATCCTCTATCTACACATTCAGAGATTTAGGTGTTTGGGTTTTAACTCAAGGCAAGAAAGAACTCCATTCCTGGGTCGGGGGTGTTACAGAGTGGTAAACATCACACATAATGAATAATGACTCAGCATTAAAAGAAGATGTACTAACAGTATAAAATATAAAGAGTATAAAATATAAAAAGTAAATTTTTCCACCACACATCCATTACTGCTGTCCCGCATCTGATATGGGTACCTCTGAATCTGATGGGTACCTCTGAATCTCACTAGCGCTGCTCCTCCTGTCACTGACCACCGTCTCCTGTCTAGGGGTGTGAATGGATAGGACTCAAATGCACATGTTGATGGGAAAAAACGGATTTATTAACAGAAACTACAACCAAGGGGAGCAAATAGAAAAACCCCAACTGCAGCAGTCAAGTCTGGTGAATGAAGGATGGAGATAAAGTCCACGAGTCAGGTGTACCTGACTCTGCAGACACGTCTGCGGGACTCTGTGCTGCTGTGCAGCAGGTGGAATATTTTATACAGCCTTTTTGCACAAAGTGTTTTTGCTGCTAAACAGAACAGAGCTGCTAAATGAATTTTCATTGTTCCTGTAACCGTGACAATAAAGATCTCTTCTCTTAACGCAAGACTAATAAAAATAAGTGAGATTAACAGTTTCACACGGTGTTCCTCTCTCTTTACACATTACTGTTCCCCTATACACACTGGTAACACCATCTGCAAATTTGTTGGTACCACCATTGTCATAGGACTCATTAAGGATAACAATGAGTCAGCCTATAGGAAGGGGGTCGGGCATCTGACAACAATAACCTCGACCTGAAACACATCCAAGACCAAGGTAATGGACTTCAGGAGATCCAAAGAAACTGAGCACTCCTCTCTATATATCAATGGAGAGGAGGTAGAGAGGGTGGAGAGGCTCAAGTTCCTTGGAGTCCACATCTCAACTGACTTTACCTGGTCCACAAATATCTCTCACCAGGTGGGGAAGGCACAACAGAGACTGCACTTCCTCAGGAAACTCTGTCAGGCCCACCTACCCCGACCCCTACTGATAAACTTCCAATGCTCCACCTTTGAGAGCCTCCTGACCTACTGCTGTACAGAATGGTACAGCTGCTGTACTGCAGAGGACAGGAAAGATTTGCAGTGGGTGGTAAAAGCAGCAGAACGAGTGATTGGAACAGCGCTTTCTTCTATCTGTGGTATAGAGTTGGCCTTTTTTTTTTCCCCACAATATTTTTATTAACATTTTAACAGCATGAAATCAGCCATTTACATTCAATGTATGCTGTCAGTTTGCTTCATTAAACTCAAAAACAAGAAATACAAAAAATAAATAAATAAAGAGTGCTGCAATCTAAGACCTAAGTATTGTCCAATAAACCTGTTGATCATCTTCCTGATCCCCAATCAGTTGAACAGTCCACTAGATGTCAGAAAACACTGAAAAGTTATTAGTGTTTACCAAGGTCCAAAATGGCTCCCTCAGCTGTCTCCCCCTATTCACAACCGAGGTATATCCCTGATCTTTTTGAAGAAGGACAATATTCAAACTGATCAATTAATCATAAAAAATTGTAACTATCAATTCAGCAGTTAACAGCCTATCCAAAAACTGTTTTAGCTCTAAAAAACAACAAAAACAAACAACAGACAAAAACCGACAAATGAACAGACTCAACAACAATTTGCTCCTCCTATATTAACGAATGGTAATCTATACTAAGTGAATTTTAAATTGTAGTAGATACAAAATGTAGCACATACTTCAGAAAAAAGTAAAACTTGTAAAGGTTTAGGAACTGTACCGCCTACAGCAATCAGTCAACTTGAACATCTGTTAAATCAAAGTTCTTGGCAAAATTGATGAAAGGTCTCCATATATTCTCAAATATGAGCTGTTTAGTCTTCAATATGTAAGTTATCCTCTCTAATGGAAGGTCTGATTGCATTTGTCTCATCCAATGAGCTGTATTTAGTCTGTGAATATTTTTCCATAACTGTGCATTACATTTTTTGGCATACAGTAAGCTGAGGTCTATAAATGTTTGTTCATTTTTATTATAATTATGTGTCTCTGAATATAAGCCAAGCAGAAAAAGCTTAGGATCCAGTAAAATCTGTTTTAAAATTGGCTTCTCAATTATGGCTCTTACCTCTCCCCAAAACTTTTGAATCTTTGTGTGTTGCCAAATACAGTGAAACAATGTCCCTCTATGTTCCAAACATTCTGTGCATGTGTCTAGTATGTTTTCTCTGTATCGATTTGATTCCACCGGTGTCACATATGTCCGCATTAACCATTTATACTGTATTAGTTTTAGGCGTGTATTAATACTTTTGGACTGGGCATCAGCACAGGCTACTTTCCAATCTTCATCTGAAATCTGCAAGTCCTCTTTCCAGGCAAATAACTTAGATTGTGAGCTTTCAGATGAGCCAGATGTCAGTAAATTGTAAAACTCTGATATGATATCCTTTCTCAAACTGTCTTTTATCATCATTTCTTCCAACGGAGATTGTGGAGGTTTGGTGAATTTATTGTCTTGATTTGCTTTAATAAAGCTTCTAAGCTGGAGGTATCTGAAGAAATGTTTTCTACTGAGCTTGAATTTAGACCTCAATTCATCAAAGGATATCATTATATCTGGGTCTACCATATATAGATCCTGGATCATTCTAAGTCCCTTAAAGTGCCATAATTTAAATGTTGCATCTGCTCTACCTAGTACAAAAAAGTGATTACCCATATTGGACTATATTGTGATATGGAGTATGTTTCTTTTAAGTATTTTTTTATATCATACCATATCTTTACCGTGTGTTTTAAAATTGGATTTTTAGCTTGTTTCCGTAATCTTTTGTCTGTGTCTGAGTGTATATATAAGGGAATAGGTCATTTTAGACCATAAGATTCCATTTCGGTCCAGTGAGGAGAATCATTTTTTGAAAAATAAAACATAACAGACCTCAGCTGTGCAGCCCAGTAGTACCACATCAAATCTGGACATTTTAAACCTCTTCGGTCAAATGGTAAATACAGTAGAGACAAACGAAGTCGTGCCCTCTTATTGTTCCATATAAATCCAATGAATATTTTCTCAACTTTAGAAAACAAATCTGAAGGTGGCGGCAGAGGAATGTTTTGAAATAAGTCAAGAAATTTAGATAGAATGTTCATTTTTAAAATATTAATTCTCCCAATTGTAGATACTCATAATGACATCTATTTATCAATAGATTCATTCGTTTCTATCATCAAAGGTTCATAGTTAGCACCGACAACATGTTCCAGCCTTGGCAAAATCTGTACTCCCAGATATTTAAATTGTTCTACATTAAATTGGATTACTTCAGTGATTGGGTTCTTTCTTTCAGTTGCATTAAGTAGTAGTATAGAGGACTTAGTATTATTTACTTTACACCCTGAAACAACACCAAATGCATCTATTAGCTGTGACAAGGCTGGAATTGTTTTACTTAATTTTGTCATCATTAAAATTACGTCATCAGCATACAAAGCTATTCTGTGCTCCGTCGGCCCCACTGTTATTCCACTAAACTGAGAATGTGATTGCACTGCTATTGCGAAGGGTTCCATTGCCAGTGTAAACAGTAGGGGCGACAGAGGGCAGCCTTGCCGGCATCCTTTACTAATTTTTATTGGTTTTGAAACATTTCTATTTGTTATAATTTCAGCTGCAGAGTGTTTATATATCACCTGAACCCATTTTATGAAGTTATTCCCACACCCAAATTTTTCTAAAACCCTGAAAAAATAAGGCCATTTGACCCTATCGAAGGCCTTTTCGGCGTTACATATTATCTTAAGATCCGAATTTAACAAACTAATGGGTCTCATGTTTTCACATTTGTTAGAGGGTTTACCTGGTTTTGGAAGTAAAATAATTAAGGCACTATTGATAGAAGTTAGGAGACTGCCATTGTAAAATGCCTCTAAAAACATTTCCAAAAGTGGTGTTAGCAATTTATCTGTAAGTTTTTTATACAGATTTATTAGGAGACCATCTGGTCCAGCCCTTTTCCCTGACTTCATATTATCGATAGCATGTCCTATTTCGTCTTTGGTCATTTCTAGCACTAGATCTTTTTTTATTTCATTTGGTATATTGGATATAGATAGTTCACCTAAAAATATATTCAGGTTTGGTAAGTCTGTTTCATTATTGGTATCATATAATCCCTCATAATAATCTCTGAAAGCATCATTAATTTCTTGAGGATCCACAGTAATTTGGCCATTGGATAAAATGGTTGTGATTGATGTTTTGGTTTCTAATTGTTTAATCTGCCATGCTAATACTTTACCTGATTTATCGCCTTGCTCATAGAATGTTTGCTTTAGTCTTAAAAGACTAGAAGCTGCCCTGGAGGCAGAAACTTTGTCATATTCAGCTCTCAAAATTTGTAAATCATTTTCCAATTGTGGGCTACTTTTCTCATTAACTTTTTCTTGGAGAATCCTTATTTTCTGTTCCAGCTGCAATCGTTCCTCACAAGCCTTCTTTGATTTTGACCCAGCATAGCTAATAATATGTCCTCTGAGAAAGGCTTTAAACGCTTCCCATTTTGTTCCTGCAGATGCTTGTATAGTATTAATTTCAAAAAAGTCTTCTATCTGTTTTCCTATATATTTTACAAATTCATCATCTTGTAACCATTTATGCTGAAAATGCCATCTAGGTGGGTCTTTTGTCAATTTTTTATCTATGTATATCAAACAACATGGTGCATGATCTGAGATCATAATATTATCATAAAAACAATTTGGAATTTTTGATCGTTGTTCTGAGGAAATTCAAAATATAATCTATTCTGGAATAAGTCTGAAACCTATTAGAAAAGCAGGAGTAAGCTTTGGCATTTGGTTTTAATTCTATCCATATATCCAACAGATTCAATTCCTTAATGAAGCAGTTAATTACTGTTCTACACCTGTTCTGTGATTGATCTGCTCCTCTGGATCTATCCATGTTAGGGTTTAACGTACAATTAACAAATTACATGTTGTCCCGCTAGTGCTGATAGCATAAGGAACAAATCTATGAAAAATGTAGAATCATCTGTGTTAGGGCCATACAGGTTCACTAAATTTAAATTTTCTGAGATTAGGGAACCTTGGACTATTAAGTATCTTCCCCTTTTATCTTTGATTACATCTTTTACTTGAAATGGTACTGTTTTATGAATAATGGTCATAACTCCCCTGGCCTGGGATGAGAATGGTGCTGTAAATACACTACCCTGCCACCTCCTCCTAATCTTTTTATTATCCTCTTCTAATGGATGAGTTTCTTGTAAATACAATTTTGGTGTCTATATCCTTTAGTTTATTCATGACTTGTTTGACTTTTCTAAGTTGCTGCAGACCTCTACAGTTCCAAGAACCAAAATTAAGATTTACTCCTTGAGACATTCCCAATGGAAAATAATAGATTACCTTGCCATAAAGAGATAAACTTGTTGAGAAGCATAACATATCTGGATGTTAGAACCACATCCAACATTGTGAACTGGAACATTTCCCCTGTGCTCACAGTTGTGGGAGCCCCCCAAAAAAAATCTCCTGTCTCCCGTTATCGGTAGCGACAGTTCCACACTTAGTGAGGATCAGTCAATCCACTTCCTATTTTCCCCAAACTAACAAATCTCTGCTGCTGTTCCTATTGAGACATTACTTAACTTACCTTGAGTTTATACCTCATAACAGTTACATATTTTATCCCCCATAAAAGATATGCCAAATTATTATAGTGTATGTATTAAGATTCCAATGGATGGAACTTTAATATGAAATATAAATTCTGATCCATATATTTTTTACATGTGCATGGCTATGCGAAAAGCTCGTTCTATCTGCTAATTATTGTATCAGCCAGTGTGGTTGAATCATTTTAGTCTGTTATAGCACCATCCTTCAAATACAGCACATTGCCACAGTCTGATGTACTGGCATTACCGTTATTGTTCTTCGTCATTTAATTGTCCACGGCATCCTCCCAGATCTTCTTTATGAACGTTTGTGCTTCACCTGGGGTCTTAAAAGTGTGGGTTTGTCCTTTATATGTTACCAAATGGTTGGCAGGGTGAATCACTCCATGTCGGATCCCTAGACTGCGCAGCTCCTGCCGGACCAGGTCGAACTGTTTCCTGAGTTGATGTATTCCCATAACCAAGTCTGAGTAGAACCTGACTTGCTGGTCCTTGGACTAGATCTCCTTTTTAGCCCGTGCAGCAGTCAATACTGACATCTTGTCTTTGTAGTTAAGAAACTTCGTTATTTGTGTTCTCAGCGGCGTCTTGCTGTCCCTCATCGGTCCGATTCGGTATGCTCTTTCAATTACCACTGGGGTTCGTAGAGTTGCAGAATCCAGCAGCTCTGGAATCCATTTTTCCATAAAAGAGCAGGTATCCTGGCCCTCAGCTCCCTCTGGTAGTCCCACAAGTCTCAGGTTGTTCAAACAAGATCTGGTTTCCAAGTCCAGAACTTCTCTTTCAAAATTTTGTTTTTTGACTCCAGCCTGTTTACTTTAGCTTGCAGGTTAGCTACCTCGTCTTCGGCACTGGATATGCATAGCTCAGCTTGTGACACTCACTCAGAGCAGTCACTTATCTCCTTCCTCATAACATTTATCGCCGCCATAATCCCATCAAATCTGGTCGAAAACTCCATTTTCATGGAGTTTATTGCAGCCAACACAGTATCCATCTTGACATCGCCGAGTTCTCCGACTCCATTGGCCCCCTGTTCTGCCATATCGTCATTAGCTTTCTGTGTTTCACCACGAACCTGATAGTCAGTTAGCTTCGGCTGTTTTGACACTTTGCTCTTATCTTTGCTTAACTTTCCAGCCTTTGGCATTACAGTAACCACACTAATACTATGTTATGAAGCTTTATAGCAAAATTAAGATTTTTTAGTAGAAATTGTAGCAGCTAGGAAAGAGCAGCGTGAGATGCATCTTCCTACGTGGCCGCCATAACCGGAAGTCTTCAGAGTTGGCTTTTGTATATTTTCAGTATTTCTTTGTATATTTTGTAAATATTTTGTATATATTTTCAGTATAATTTCATATGATAGTTTTTAGCTAACCGGCCAACAGGCCGTAAGCTATTGTCGTCATGCGTCGTTGTCGTCTGTCATCGTCTGTCGTTGTCTGTTGTCCGTTGCAAAACCTTCAATCGTCTTCTACTCCGAAACTACAATTCCGATTGACTTCAAACTTGGTATACAGCTTCTTTATGATGATGTCAACAAAAGTTACTGAACTTATTTGGATCCGGATCTGATTCTGGATTGGGTGCCACTTTGAAAAATTTCCCCATTATAAGACATAGGAAGTAGGTCGATGCAATAACTCAGTAAATATAAATGATATCAAGTTGAAATTTCTACAGTACAGCCCTGATGGGGAGATGACCAAAACATAATGTCCGCATGCTGATCGGGATCTTCTTCTGGATCCGGGAACTTACGGAAAATTTAACATGGGCTCTTATGGGGAAAAATTTTCAATCGTCTTCTTCTCCGAAACTACAGTTCTGATTGACTTCAAACTTGGTATACAGCTTCTTTATGATGATGTCAACACAAGGTATTGAAATCATTTCCATCCGGATCTGATTCTGGATTTGGTGCAACTTTGACAAATTTTCCAATTATAAGAGACAGGAAGTGGATCGATACAATCAATCAGTAAGTATCAATGATATCAAGTTGGAATTGAAATTTTTTACAGATCTGATTGGAATATGACCAAAACATGGGCTATTTCTGTAATATAATAAATACACAGAACTGACAGATAATAAATGGCATCTGGATAAATTTCACAAAGCTTTTAATTTGGCCAGTAAGCTACAGGGCCATTGGTCCTATTCTTAGCTTACCAGCCAACAGTCCATAAGCTATTGTCGTTATGCAGCGTCCGTCAGCGTCATCGTCGTCTGTCATCGTCTGTCATCCGTTACAAAAACTTCAATTGTCTTCTTCTCTTAAACTACAAATCTGATTGACTTCAAACTTGGTATACAGCTTCTTTATGATGATGTCAACAAAAGTTAAAGAAATTATTTGGATCCAGATCTGATTCTGGATTTCTTGCCACTTTGAAAAATTTTGCCATTATAAAAGATAGGAAGTGGATCGCTGCAATAACTCAGTAAATATAAATGATATCCAGTGTAAATTTCTACAGTCCAGCCCTGATGGGGAGATGACCAAAATATAATGGCCACACGCTGATCAGGATCTTCTTCTGTATCCGGGAACTTACAGAAAATTTAACATGGGCTCTTATGAGGAAAATATTTCAATTGTCTTTTCTCCCAAACTACAGTTCTGATTGACTTCAAACTTGGTATACAGCTTCTTTATGATGATGTCAACACAAGGTATTGAAATTATTTCCATCCGGATCTGATTCTGGATTTGGTGCGACTTTGACAAATTTTACCATTATAACACATAGGAAGTCGACTGATCCAATGAATCAGTAAGTATCAATAATATAAAGTTGGAATTTGAATTTTTTACAGATCTGATTGGAATATGACCAAAACATGGGTTATATCTGTAATATAATAAATACACATTACTGGGTGATAATAAATGGCATCTGGATACATTTCCCAAAGCTTTTAATTTGGCCAGTAAGCTACAGGGCCATTGGTCCTATTTTTTTTTTATATACAGTCTTTGTATATCAGACTGCACATATATAAAAGTGTGTGTGTGTGTGTGTGTGTGTGTGTGTGTGTGTGTGTGTGTGTGTGTGTGTGTGTGTGTGTGCGTGCGTACGTGTGTGTGTGTTCCACTCCCAATATATATGTATAATGTAACTTGGGTTCCCCCTAAATTAAGGGGCACATCAGGTGATCGCATATATACGTTATTTGTTTTACCTGGGGTAATTCATCTGCTGAGCCTCTTTTCTAAATGGTAATACCATGTCATGTTATCTCTATACCAAAAATCATTGACAGACTTGTGCTAAGCTGATTGTATGGAGTGGCGGGAGTGTGGTTTCCTGCTGATATTGGCTTAGCCATATGATATCTTCACATTTTACACGCATGCTGAAAGATGCTGGAAGGGAATATGAGGCTAGCAACTTTTGCAAGCACACCTTAAGTTTAAGTTCAACAATCTGTATTGTTTCTTTTATTACTGAGAATATGTGTTTCATGTTACTAATACGAGATATCAAAATTGAGTGATACTGCCTGTTGGCAACATGAGCATTTGGTACATATAATTATTACAGTAACCGCATTAAATGATATCTTACACAATTTTACTAATGCCAACAGTGTGTGTATGTATGTATGTATGTACGAGGGCCGTTCAATAAGTTCATGGCCTCACCCAGAAATACTGGTTGTTATAATACAGGATGTTACATTCTTTCGTGATGGGATAGTGATGCTTGAACATCGATGGACCAAGTGCATTGCTGTAAATGGAGATTATGTTGAAAAATAAAATATAAATTATCAGTCTGTGTTGTTCTGTTCTGGGTGAGGCCATGAACTTATTGAACACCCCTCGTATATATGTATGTATGTATGTATGTATGTATGTATGTATGTATGTATGTATGTATGTATGTTTAATTATTTTTTTACTAGAAGAGTGACCACTACAGTTATTATTTATGTGCTACATTTAGATATTGTATTTTTGCACCACCCTTACTATCTGTGTACTGTATTTAGGAATTGCATTTTTGTACTGCGGTTAGGTACTGATGTCATGTAATGCATTTATGTACTGAGTTTATACACTGTATGTTACCAAGATTAAACTTGTCTGGCAGCATGGTGTAGTGTTTAGGGAGAAGACTCAAGATTCATTTAACACTAGTTTCTATTTTGTTAGACCAAATAATATTTAAGTAATAAACCCAAGATATATGTTTGTAGGTTGTGTCACCCACCTATAGACTTTTAACACTTTAATTAATATTTTTAAGAAATAATTTTCCACATTTAACATTGTGGCTTGGACCACATACGTGGCACTTTTGTTCTCTGTTAATTACCTCCGCCAAGGAGGTTATGTTTTTGCCAGGGTTTGTTTGTTTGTTTGTCTGTCTGTTTGTTTGTTTGTCTGTCCGTTAGTGTGCAACATAACTCAAAAAGTTATGGACAGATTTGGATGAAATTTTCAGGGTTTGTTGGAATGGGATGAGGAAGAAATGATTAAATTTTGGTGGTGATCGGGGGTGGGGGGGCCCACAAGGGGGGGCCACTGATCGTTAGTGTGCAACATAACTCAAAAAGTTATGGACAGATTTGGATGAAATTTTCAGGGTTTGTTGGAAATGGGATAAGGAAGAAATGATTAAATTTTGGTGGTGATCGGGGGTGGGGGGGCCTACGGGGGGGGCCACTGATCAGCCTTGGCGGAGGTCTGCGCTCTCCGAGTGCTTCTAGTTGTTTTATACACTCTCCCTGAGCCACACTAGAGAGCACAGAGCACAAAGAAATAAAGGATGATAAAAGCCTGCACATTAAGTACAGTCAGAGGAAATTACACCTGAAAAATGTAAAATGGAAACCAGCCACATGACCAATTTATTACAGTATATCTTCCCCCCACTCAGAAAAAAGACTTGGTGCTAGAGGGAAAGAGAGAAAGTCTGAACAAATGCAATGAGGATCACAGTGAAGAGGATGAAGCAGGGGAGAAGGGCTCAGGATTCTCCCAGCCTGCACCTCTTTGATCTTCCTCATTAAAGAGGGAGCAGTGGGGGCAATCAAGAATGAGCCCAAGGACATGGGGATGAGGTCTGGGCCTGAGCCTCATATCAAGCTGAAGGAGGAGAATGGACAAAAGAGCCAGTGCAAGCAGACGAGCCGCCATGTCAAGCCTTAAACTTGACTTGCCTTCCTCAGGGAGCCAGAAAAAGACCTCTTATATGCAGTCACTTTGTCTCCTAGAAACAGGCAGGGGGGAATGGAGGAAGGGTTTTCTGTGCATGAGTAGCTCATAGGAGCTTTTTGTCAGAGTTTGTAAAAAAAACGAAGGGTAGTGCTGACTGGCTTCCACAGAAGTAGGTCACAATACAGTCGGCGATTCTAAAGGTGTGGATACATAGACAAACGCCTTCCCTTGATCTGGATTCATGTTAGGGTTGGTTTTTATGTTCTAGTGGTTGCCTGGAGGACCTTAAAACTGGCTTCCTGGCACAGCCTCCCACTGTGGTCATGGCATGTCATGGTGTGTTGGAGCTATTTTCACTTTTTCAGCCACAAGTGTGTGTGTGAGTGGGCTGCACCCTTGACAGATTTAAGCCACTGTTAATTATTATTCAAATTCAGAAAAGAGACACAAATCATAATGTAAGGTTTCAGACAGAAGCTTGAATAAGTTTTTCTCCACTGGTGGACTGTGGCAAGGTTATAATAGTTTTGGATTTTTCATTATAGTTTAGTTTTATTTAGTTTTGGCTTTTTTTCTCTAATTCAGTTAATTTTAATTAGTTTTTAGAGCAGGTTTGCTAGTTTTTAGCTTACCAGCCGACAGGCTGTTAGCTATTGTCGTCATGCCGTCGGCGGCATCTGTCGTCGTCTGTTACAAAAATTTCATTCATCTTCTCCGAAACTACAATTCCGATTGACTTCAAACTTGGTATACAGCTTCTTTATGATGATGTCAACAAAAGTTACTGAAATTATTTGGATCCAGATCTGATTCTGGATTTGGTGCCACTTTGAAAAATGTCCCCATTATAAGACATAGGAAGTGGGTCGATGCAATAACTCAGTAAATATAAATGATATCAAGTTGAAATTTCTACAGTACAGCCCTGATGGGGAGATGACCAAAACATAATGGCCACATGCTGATCAGGATCTTCTTCTGGATCCGGGAATTTACAGAAAATTTAACATGGGCTCTTATGAGGAAAAAATTTCAATCGTCGGCCGGTAAGCTACAGGGCCATTGGTCCTATTTTTATTAGTTTTTGTCATTTTCTAAATGCTTAGTTTTAGTTTATTTTTATCATTTATCTTCTTCACCGTCCAATTCAAATAAATTCCAGACAGGACTCTGCTGCTTTCTCCCAACTTTAGTCTCCATGTTTCCAGGTAGAGTGGAGACCAGAAGACGACTAAATGACAAGTGACAAGAAGTGACGGACTGTTAAATATCATATGGTGCCAGCAGCTAAAACTGCTTGAGGGAAATAAATCGCTTTCGTATCAGTCCGACATTGACAAAGATGAAAACGAAGGGAATTTTATCCATAACTTTCATACGTTTTAGTTAGTTTTGTAAACACACAATACAGTTTCAGTTAGTTATCGTTTTTTTCATTTAATGATAGTTTTTATTTATTTCAGTTAACGAAAATGTTTTTACAATTGTAGTTTTTGTCATTTCGTTAGTTTTCATTAACGATAATAACCTTGGATTGTGGTTTGTATAAAAGAACAGTATAAAGTAAAGAATAGTATTTAAAAAAGACAGTCTGATAGCAAGCTAAAGCAGGTAAAGAATTCCAAATATCGTGTGCAATTAAACCAATAGTGAGTCTTATGTAGATTTAGGTTTTCAGCACAATTTTTAGCTATACATGCCTTCTCTGCTTTTTCTGTCTACAATACAGCATCAGATCTCTGTTAAAAGATGAGTAGTGAAGAAACACACTCCACAAGCACAGTATATGATTTCATGCAAATATTAACTGCCACAAATTCAGCAAATGAGGGTTGTATGGTCCTCAGCAAGCATGAAATAAAACAAACTGAGAGGTCGATGAACACCACCTACTAATACAGAACTGTTATACTACTACTACTACTACTAATAATAATAATAGTAATAATAATAATAATAATAATAATAATAATAATAATAATCGATTAGATTTATACCATGCTTTTCTATGAATGCATACTCAAAGCGCCATTATTCATCCATTATGGATCCATTATTCATTCACTCACACATTCACACTCTGGTGGTGGTAAATTACATGTGAAGCGACAGCTGTCCTGGGGCAGGCTGACGGAAGCATGGCTGCCAATTTGCGCCTACGGCCCTTCCGACCACCACCAAACATTCATACACCAGTGTGAGTAGCAGCACTTTAGGCAAGGAGGGTGAAGTGTCTTACCCAAGGACACAACAGCATATGACAGAGCAGGATTCGAACCATCAACTCTTCGGTTATTGGACAACCCGCTCTACCTCCTGTGGCATGGCTTCCTATTGTACATGTAAAAAGTAGTCACCAAGCATAAGTTGGTCTCTTCTTCACGATGTTACAGAAATTTTCCTCTGCTGCTGGTGAATAATGAAATAGAGACATCTGCCAGCCGGCAAGATTTTATTTCTTTGTCAAGAAAGGTCAGTTCTGCACATGAGCGGCAAATGTGAAGAAAAGGCAAAGAGCTTCTCACAAGATCCACCTTTTATAGGATGAATCCCATTTGCAGGTGACACCTCCAGTCTCTTCAATGGGTTGATTGATGGATAGGGGGGTTTGAGTAAGAATATGGGAAAGTTATCAGGCAGTGGGGGGTGTTTGGGAAAGTTAGCATCCAGTGGGGGTTGTTCAAGAAAGTTAACATAGAGTGGGGGAGGGTTTTATGGAAAGGATATGGGAACAGAGAGGGGAATTAGATAAAGAAGTTAAAATTCCATTACAATTCCCCCCTTTTGATTACTCAATCACGTAAAACTAAACAAACAAAAAAATAATAATAAATGAAAATTGACAAGGGAACAGCCACAATCTGATACATAGATTCACATGGATTTATCAATGCATCATCATTACGGTTGATTTTGGGGAAGAGAAAATGAAAAGAAAATAACAAAATAAAGCAAAGCTAACAGAATATTATTTACAAGAAGTCACTATCAGAGTCCGAATCTGATTTGAGGTAGTGATGATCAGTGGTTGGATATTCAATTTCACACCAATATGTTCCTTCATCCGTAGATGTGACTTTGAGAAATGGTGATCTGGACTCCATTAGAATCTGGAATTTTTGTCATTAAGAAATGGGAATCATTGTATGGAGCAAAAGTCTCGCCAGTGGCAGCTACAATCGAGTGCCAGTCATGGGGTCCACAGGGGTCTCTGCATAAATCATACTTGGCACAATGTGCGTGGATGCTACCTGATCGCCAAATGGAGTTTTCCACATGTTGTCCTCCCTCGTGTCATCTGGGTTATCAGCTGGTTTCCTCTGTTGGTTCAGGAACCTTCCTACAGTGGGTGGCGTGGACCCATGCTGCTCTCTCAACGATCTTCACAGCATGGAGTGTGTGTGGAAGCTGGTGGTGGAAGGGGTGACTCTACCTGCATTACGCGTTGCACAAACCATACATGATTGACACAATTTCTGCGCATAGATGGAAAAACCCTCGGTGAACCAGTGTTGGATTATGGCATCCATCTTCCCCCCTTTTGACACCCATGTGTCAATTTAGCAAAGTGAAGGAAGAAATGTTTGGGCAGACAGGGTTTGTTGTCTTCTTCTCTCTATGTGTTGTCTTCTTCTTCTCTCTATGTGGCACCACAGCCTCTCCACAATGTCTTTTGTTGTGGTGTGGCAAATGCCTGTATTGCTGTGAGAGAGTTGGGAATAGAAGCAGAAATTGAGACAAGCAAAGTATCAGAGCAGGAGGGTTGGAGGGTTGCTCTTTCTGCTGCGGCATCAGCTCTTGCATTTCCTAGAAAGACAGAATGTGAATTGTTAGTGTGAACAAAAAGCAACTGATTTTGGGATCAAAATTTCATTTCTAGAAGCACAACATTATATCTTAACCATCATGCTGTGGAGAGATGAGAAGTCTTCTTCCATCCATCCATTATCCTCCGCTTTATCCGGGGCCAGGTCACGGGGGTAACAGTCTAATCAGGGATGCCCAGACTTCCCTCTCCCCAGACACCTCCTCCAGCTCTTCCGGGAGGACCCCGAGGCGTTCCCAGGCCAGCCGGGAGACATAGTCTCTCCAGCGTGTCCTAGGTCTTCCCCGAGGTCTCCTCCCGGCGGGACATGCCCGAAACACCTCCCCAGGGAGGCGTCCAGGAGGCATCCGAAACAGATGGCCTAGCCACCTCAGCTGGCCCCTCTCGACACAGAGGAGCAGCGGCTCTACTCTGAGCTCCTCCCTGGTGACTGAGCTCCTCACCCTATCTCTAAGAGTGCGCCCAGCCACCAAGTTCATTTCGAACGCTTGTATCCAGGATCTTGTCCTTTCGGTCATGACCCAAAGCTCATGACCATAGGTGAGGGTAGGATCGTAGATTGACCGGTAAATCGAGAGCTTTGCCTCTCGGCTCAGCTCCTTCTTCACCACGACAGACTGGTACAGCGACCACATCACTGCAGACGCTGCACCGATCCGTCTGTCAATCTCACGCTCCATTCTTCCCTCACTCGTGAACAAGACCCCAAGATACTTAAACTCCTCCACTTGGGGCAAGGGCTCCCCACCTACCCGGAGAGGGCAAACCACCTTTTTCCGGTCGAGAACCATGGCCTCGGATTTGGAAGTGCTGATCCTCATCCCGTTCGCTTCACACTCGGCTGCAAACCGCCCCAGGGCACGCTGAAGGTCCAGGCTCGATGAGGCCAACAGGACAACATAATCCGCAAAAAGCAGAGATGAAATCCTGTGGTCCCCAAACTGGACCCGCTCTGGCCCCTGGCTGCGCCTAGAAATTCTGTCCGTGAAAATTATGAACAGAACCGGTGACAAAGGGTAGCCCTGCCGGAGTCCAACATGCACCTGGAACAGGTCTGACTTACTGCCGGCAATGTGAACCAGGCTCCTGCTTTGGTCATACAAGGACCGGACTGCCCTTAGCAAAGGGCCCCGGACCCCATACTCCCGAAGCACCCCCCACAGGATATCACGAGGGACGTGGTCGAACGCCTTCTCCAAATCCACAAAACACATGTGGACTGGTTGGACGAACTCCCACGAACCCTCAAGCACCCGATGGAGGGTATAGAGCTGGTCCAGTGTTCTGCGACCAGGACGAAAACCACATTGTTTCTCCTGGATCCGAGGTTCGACTATCGGTCGGATCCTCCTCTCCAGTACCCTGTAATAGACTTTCCCTGGGAGGCTGAGGAGTGTGATCCCCCTGTAATTGAAGCACATCCTCCGGTCCCCCTTCTTAAAAAGGGGGACCACCACCCTGGTCTGCCAATCCAGAGGTACTGTCCCCGACTGCCACGTGATATTACAGAGACGTGTCAGCCAAGACAGTCCTTGCACATCCAGAGACTTGAGGTACTCAGGGCGAATCTCATCCACCCCTGGTGCCCTGCCACCGAGGAGCTTGCCAACCACCTCGGTGACTTCAGCTTGGGTGATGGACGAGTCCACCTCTGAGACCTCAGCCTCTGCTTCCTCCATGGAAGACTTGGCAGTGAGATTGAGGAGATCCTCGAAATATTCCTTCCACCGTCCGACAACATCCCCAGTCGAGGTCAGCAACTCCCCACTTCCACTGTAAACAGTGTTGGTGGGGAACTGCTTTCCCCTCCTGAGGCGCCGAACGGTTTGCCAGAATTTCCTCGAGGCCAACCGATATTCCTCCTCCATGGTCTCCCCAAACTCCACCCAGACCCGAGTTTTTGCCTCCACAACCGCTCAGGCTGCAGCATGCTTGGCCTTCCGGTACCCATCAGCCACCTCCGGAGTCCCATGAGCCAACAAGGCTTGATAACAGTCCTTCAGCTTGACAGCATCCCTTACTTCCGGGGTCCACCACCGGGTTCGGGGATTGCCACCACGACAAGCACCGGAGACCCTGCGGCCACAGCGCAGCCACTTCGACAATGGAGGTGGAAAACATGGTCCACTCAGACTCAATGTCCCCAACCTCCCCCGGGACCTGGGAGAAGCTCTCCCGGAGGTGAGAGTTAAAGACCACACTGACATCGGGCTCTGCCAGACGTTCCCAACAGACCCTCACAACACGTTTGGGCCTGCCGAGTCTGTCCGGCTTCCTCCTTTGCCAGCGGATTCAACTCACCACCAGGTGGTGATCGGTTGACAGCTCTGCCCCTCTCTTCACCCGAATGTCCAAAACACGTGGTTGGAGGTCTGATGACACGACAACAAAGTCGATCATCGACCTCCAACCTAGGGTGTCCTGGTGCCAAGTGCACTTATGGACATCCTTGTGTTCGAACATGGTGTTCGTTATGGACAAACTGTGACTAGCACAGAAGTCCAATAACAAAACACCACTCGGGTTCAGATCGGGGAGGCCGTTCTTCCCCATCACCCCCCTCCAGGTCTCACTGTCATTGCCCAAGTGAGTGTTGAAGTCACCCAGGAGAACAATGGAGTCCCCAGTCGGAGCACCATCCAGCACCCCTCCCAAGGACTCCAAGAAGGCCAGGTATTCTGCACTGCTGTTCGGCCCATAGGCCGAGACAACAGTGGGGCACCTGTCCCTGACCCGAAGGCGCAGGGACGCGACCCTCTCGTTCACCGGGGTGAACTCCAACACATGGCGGCTGAGCTGAGGGGCTATAAGCAAGCCCATGCCAGCCCGCTGCCTCTCACCGCGGGCAACACCAGAGAAGTGGAGAGTCCAGCCCCTCTCGAGGGGTTGGGTTCCGGAGCCCAAGCTGTGTGTGGAGGTGAGCCTGACTATATCTAGACGGTATCTCTCAACCTCCCTCACAAGCTCCGGCTCCTTCCCCTCCAGCGAAGTGACATTCCATGTCCCAAGAGCTAGACTCTGCGTCCGGGGATCAGGTCGTTGAGCCCCCTGCCGTCGACTGCCACCCAATCCACAATGCACCCGGCCCCTATGGTTCCCTCGGCAGGTGGTGGGTCCACCGAAGGATGGGCCCACATCACTCCTTCAGGCTGTGCCCAGCCGGGCCCCGTGGGCATAGGCCCGGCCACCAGGTGCTCGCTTTCGAGCCCCAACCCCAGGCCCGGCTCCAGGGTGGGGCCCTGGCTGCGCCGTACTGGGTGACATCATGGTCCTTGTTGTAATTCTTTTCATAGGGGCTTCTGAACTGCTCTTAGTCTTCTTCTTCAGAGAAGTCTTCTGTTCAAGTAAAATCATGGACACAGCATGTGGAACCAGGAGAGTTACATTAGCCCACAATGTCTCTGGAGGCCTTAACAGCTTTCTCAGCAGCAGCCACAGCTCTGAGACATCTTGGGAGACCTCCAGCCACTGGATCCAGTTTTGCAGAGAAATAAGCTACAGGGCATAGTTTATTTCTGTGATCCTGCAACAAGACAGAAGTCATACATCCGTTTTTTTTTTTTTTTTTTTTTTTTTTTTTTTTTCATCGACAGTTCGAATAAAAGGCCTGGTAGGATCAGGCAGACCCAAAGTCAGGCAGTTTGTAAGGCAAGCTTTAGTTCAGTGAAGGATTGCTCAGTTTCAAGAGTCCATGTGATCTTACCTTGTGATAGTAGACCTTTGCCATGAATGAGAGAGGTGAGCCGAGCTTCAAGAATGGCAATGAATTGTGTACAATAAGAGCATATCCTAAGAACCGACAACATCTGTTTTTGTTTATTCAGTAATCGGTTTTGGAAGATTCTGAATTGCATCTATTCTTTTAGGTGAAACAGTCTTCCCTTAAAAGTGCGGGAGACTTTTGTGACCAATTCTTCATCAAATCTGTAAAACCTAACCTACTCATAGCCTAAGTAACAACAATCTGTAAGTTTTTCTGTGATTACTCGCCTGAATCTCTTCCATCACGGTGAACAATTTCAAAGTGCCATCCACCATAAACACACCATTGTTTACAAACAGAGCCGGGAGGTCACTCAGGTATCTTTGGAATTTTGTCGCAACGTGCACTGTGGGAAACGCCGGTTCGTGTCACTGTCTGGCAGTGGCAGCTGTTACAGACATGAGGCAGAAACGGCAGGAGCTCCCTTCCCTCTATGCATATTCCTCCAGCCATTTCCACGTTGTGTTTTTTTCATCCACATAATATCATAAGGTTGCGCTGACAGTGGAAGCGTGAGCCTTTGCTTCCCACAATGCATGTCACGACAAAATATGTTAGTACGATTTTTTGAGATAGCTAGCAATAAAAATTCACTACAAGTACGTTTTAAGTTTAAGTGTAAACCCTTGATGGCCAAATGAAAAAAGAAATGAATTGCTTGAATCACTTGATAAAATGTGTCTGCATCATTATTGTGCTCAGAGGTCAAAGGGTTCCAAGACCACCCACTTCCACACACAAACAGACATCATAAACACAGCCAAAAAGTGATCAGCTACAAACTTAAACTGCTGAATAATACATTTCATTTGCAAATAAAATTCCAAAGATGCCCGAGTTACCTCCCGACTCTGTTTGTAAACATATGGTTTGCTTATGGTGGATGGCAATTCAAAATTGTTCACTGTAATGCAAGAGATTCAGGTGAGTAATCACAGAAAGACTTACATATTTGTGATACTTAGGCTATGACTGAGGTTTGACACATTTGATGAAAAATTGGTCACAAAAGTCTCCCGCACCTTTAAGAAGTGATGACATGACCCAAGAAAACAACCTTTTCCTGGACAAATTGAAGTTTTACCAAGCTGGCTTTGTGACCACCACTGTGAATATCTAATGTGTCTCAGATGTTTCAAGAGTTTGATTGTGTTCTCCTCACACTGCTCCTCAAGAGAGAACAATAGATTAAAGACTTTGTCTGACAGCTTCATTATAAATGGTGGGACTTTGAAAGCCGAGAGGCAAAGCTCTCGATTTACCGGTCAATCTACATTCCTACCCTCATCTATGGTCATGAGCTTTGGGTCATGACCGAAAGGACAAGATCCCAGATACAAGCAATCGAAATGAGTTTCCTCCGTAGGGTGGCTGGGTGCACCCTTAGGGATAGGGTGAGAAGCTCAGCCACCAGGGAGGAGCTCAGTGTAGAGCCGCTGCTCCTCCACATCGAGAGGGGCCAGCTGAGGTGGCTCGGGCATCTGTTTTGAATGCCTCCTGGACGCCTCCCTGGGGAGGTGTTCCGGGCATGTCCCGCCGGGAGGAGGCCTCGGGGAAGACCTAGGACACATTGGAGAGACTATGTCTCTTGGCTGGCCTGGGAACACTCTCACTGACCTGACTGTGTTGTACCAGAGGCAGACTCTGAAGAAGGCTCAGTCAGTCCTGGATGATCCCAGTCATCCCCTTTATGATAAGCTCAGGTTGCTTCCATCAGGTCGCAGATACAGTATTCCTAAATGTAGGACCAATAGGATGAGGAATTCTTTGGTTCCGGCAGCCATTGTTCTGCTGAATAACTCTTTGTAATGTTGGTGCTATTGTTTTTAATGGATTATTTATTGTATTTACTGTTGGTTTGTTGTCTGTGTGAAACTGCTGGCTGTAAAACAAATTGCCCCTCGGGGATAATAAAGTTTACCTTGACCTTGACCTTGAATGCCTCGGGGTCCCCCCGGAAGAGCTGGAGGAGGTGTCTGGGTAGAGGGAAGTCTAGGCATCCCTACTTAGACTGTTGCCCCCGTGACCCGGCCCTGGATAAGCAGTGGATAATGGATGGATGGATGGATGGATGGATGGATGGATGGATGGACTTTGAAAGTATCCTTGGCATAGACAGGTGAATGTGTAGCCTTGTCCACTGAGGTTAAAGGAAAACTAGAATTGGCTGTCTGATGAACTGTCTGAGGGACACTAAAGAAAGCGTTTGAAAGATCCATAACTGAAAAGAATTTTGCATTCGATGGAACTTGAGACAAGATGGTACAAGGGTCTTGTACATTTGAGGCTCTAGGCTTGACTGCTGCATTTATTGCTTGCAGATCCTGAACAAAACACCATTCTGTTGGTTGTTCTTTGTCTCTGATTTTCTTAACAGGAAACAAGGGTGTGCGTGCACTGGAGAATCATCACAGGCAATAATTACTCCTGCTGCTTTAAGAGATTCAAAGACTGGCGTTATACCATCAATGACTTCTTGTTTTAGTGGATATTGTGCCTTGCAAGGTCTAAAGTCAAGTCTTGAAGTGATCACAATAGGTTCACAGTCTTTGATTAGACCAACATCATATTTACTTACAGCCCACAGTGTCTTATGGACTTCTTGTAGGGCAGAAATAGCTGCAGCTTGCATTTCAGCCAAAAAAAGGAAAAAATGAAAACAAACAGACAGACAGACAAACAAAGAATGAAAAAAAAACTTTTAGAAGTGCTTTCAGGCACCAGCTGGATTGTTCTTTGAGTGCGCACAATAGATGGTAAATTCTTAAGAGTAACACTGCAGTGACAATGAATATAAAATAGATTGATCAGATGTTATTTGCTAATTGGCTGCGCGCTGACATATTATAAATGGGCCAATATCACCCCAGTTATCTGATGCGTGTTTTGTAAGTTTGATATGTGGGACCAAATGGTCCATGGTGTACAAGTAAAGTTTAGCTGGTGTGAGAGAGACTGATACAGCACACCTGTGTTGTGTCCAGTATATGTGTGTGTTAGTGAAAGCTCATCAGCTCTCTCTCACAACCAGTCTTCCTCATATGGGTCATCAGGTCCTGTTGACACATAGAGATACAATGCAGATCCTCTGGTGTCATGAAATCTGTTGCAATTGGTAAAACCCTATTTCTGGCTTCTGTAACAAGCTCAGAACAGACTGTTGCAATTTCCATTGATATGCATACAGCAGGTTTGGAGTTTGGTTAACAAAGGAGTGGGAAAAATTAAGCTCCAGGTATGATAGTCTGAACTTGGATACCTTCTGAGGTTGAGATCAGACAAAGGTCTAATTTGCATGTCAAATCTCTGCCCATTAGATTTATGGGACAGACTTTGGACAATAAAAATGTATGTCTGAAATTTGTATTTGGCTCATCCTCACATCTAAGTGGGATGGTAGTGTTTTCTCTAATTGTTTGACCTGATGAACCAACAGAGTGCACTTAATTTCCGCTCAGTTTTGATTTTGGACTTAACTCAAAGGCTTTTATCACAGAGTGTGTGACCCCTGAGTCAACTAGGAATATAACATTTTGTTTTTCAATGATCAATATGTGTTGTGAAAACTCCTTGAAATGTTCAGATGTGTACTGAACATATGTTAAGGTGTGTGTGTGTGTGTGTGTGTGTGTGTGTGTGTGTGTGTGTGTATGGTGCAGTACCTTCCTTTGATTTCACAGGTTGGTTCAGCTTGTCAGCAGGAATCCATCTCCCTCCGACCATCCCCAACCATCCTCAGTCTGATGTGTTTACTGGAGTTAATGATGTTGTCATGGGACATTTGCGTATCCAGTGTCCAAGTTGACCACAACAGTAGCAGACATCTCTGGGAACCTTTCTCCTCCTGTTCTTGTGTTCCTCATGTCTTTTTTCTCTATGTCCGTGGCCAAATTGTTCCTGTTCCCTGGCTGCATTAAACATGGTTATTGTTGCCATGTGTAACTCCTTTTGTGTTGTCTCTTCTTTTCCTGAAATGTTTCATGACCAAGTTTAAGGCTCCAATTGATGACCATCTGAGTTACTTAAAAACTGAAAGTTAAGCATAGCATCCATCCTTGAATTGTTTGTCATAACATTTGTAAATTTTCAAAAATCAAAGATACCTGGCATTAACATCAAATGCCCATAAAATCAAATCTGGATGCTTTTTGGATACTTGGCCGGTCCACTATAAACACTCAGTTGTTCATTCTTCAGTATCATTTAGCCTCACAACGGCTGTGGGGGGGATGTCTCAGCAGACTTAGTGGAGAGGCAGGGTACACGACTGGCTGGTCACCAGCCAATCACAGAGCACAGACTATATACATAGATAATCATTCACACTCCCTTTCACTCCTGTAGGCCATTTAGCAATAAACCTAACATGCATGTCTGTCCAAATACCCTCTTAATCCATACAACTATTCAAATTAGCTGAATATACAGTGAATGACAGTGTGAAATCTGTATGGATATTAGCTTCCTGACAGTAGTCCTGCATTAAAATAATCCAGAGGCTGTGTTGGTGAACATACCAAATATGCCTTACTCTAATGAAGTGTGTTTTTCTTAAATAAATAATTAAAATTGGTTGAGCTCTGCATAGCACTTGATCCACAACATTTTCATTTTCAACAAACAGTTCATCAACCCCTTGTGAATAATGAATGGAGTCTTTGAGGAGACCACGCAGAATATGATGATGAGGAACAATTAGGACACAAGATACAAGGTTACAAAATTACTTCAGTTTTCATTTCTCTTTCTCTACTACCATTTCTAAAGCGGGTAACAGTGCCTCAGAGATACTGAATCAAGAATACATAATGATAAAAATAATAATTAATAATAATAATAATAATTATTATTATTATTATTAGTTCAATAATAATATTGATTGCCTGAATATATTTCAGTACCCTACTATATCTGGAGTGGGGATTATGATAGTTGTTCCCAGATGGCAGAAGGGGAACCAGACCATGGGCAGAAGGGTGATGAAAGCTTTATGACACTGACGGCCCTGGAGGACACCAGTGGTTGCAGATCTCCATCAGGGAGGGGACAGGGGCATCCAGGATTTTACTGATGATGCTGTGAATATTAGGCCCCAAGTAATTCTTTTTGGATAAATAGGCTATTCTAAGGCTTATTGGTCTGCAAAATCTCTTCGTCCATCTGTCCTACTGTGTGTATAAATACGAAAAATCAAGCTCTGAACCGTACCCTGGTCACCTGCATCAGCACCAAACATCTTTACTAACTACACTATCTGTCCTGCTCTGCTAGAGAACAACACATAATACTGGAGGAGGGACTGGATCACTAAACACCTACTTCATACATTAATACACACTACACTATCTGACTGAATAGAGCAAGCATCTATTATAACTATGAACACGGGACAGAGCTGATAGTCAGAGGAGACTAATGTCCTTTAACACTGTGGATTGTGTGATTTTGGTTCAATGCACAGACAATAATCCCATATGAACAGTTAACAGACTAGGAATCCGTACACTTCTATATGCTTAACTGGGTAACTTAGGCCAGATGTTATGACAGTGATTAATGTGATGTCACTGAAATTAATTCACTAACAGCCTGAATCACAGTCTTTCACAAATAGCCTATATCTTTGGCTATTTGGCTGTGGCGCCACAGATGTACAGATTGGAGAACGCTTCCTGAAGGGCCTCTTTGGAACTGGTGGGCGTGGCTGATTCTGGTGGTGGGTGGGATTGATACTGGTACAGCTCCACCCCTCTGGACCAGCTCCACCCTTTTGTTTTTGCAGTGAGCACCACTTGAAATAAATGGCATCATGCAAATCAAAAACATAAGCCATGCACAGCAAATATACGTTACATGCAAAGCAAATAATAAAATAATCACAGCAATTATAATAATAATACAGCAAGCAATAAAGCAAAAATAAAGCATGCAAAACTTAACCAAACTCACCAAATGAGGAATCAGATCTACTCAAAAAGAAGCAAAACCAGCGTTAATATTCCAATTTTCCCGTTTGCATGGGTGGAGAGTGTTTGAATGATTTTGTCCGAGCGCACCGAAACGCACCACTTGGATGCCCAGGGTGGCTCTTGACAGGGCTCCCTGCATCTTCAGCAGTAGAGCCGGTACCAAACAATGGTGCTGGATTACATTGGAGGCAGCTATGCAGAACAAGATGGGACAAAGCAGGACAAAACAACGGGTCCTTTCTGGGAGCGGCGACAACATTACAACAGGAACAGAGAACATCTCTGGACTCACCTCTCTCTGTTGGTGAACTCCAAGAATCTCTTCAACATATGCCCAATAATAAAGCCCCAGGTCCAGACGGTTTTCCAGCGGAATTCTACAAAGAATTCTTGACTATTCTGGCACCAACTTTCTACAAAATGATATTAGAAATAAAGGAGAAAAATAGGACCAATGGCTCTGTAGCTTACCAGCCAAATTAAAAGCTTTGTGAAATCTATCCAGATGCCATTTATTATCACCCAGTTATGTGTATTTATTATATGACAGAAATAGCCCATGTTTTGGTCATATTCCAATCAGATCTGTAAAATATTCAAATTCCAACTTGATATCACTTCCTACCTCTTATAATGGGAAAATTTTTCAAAGTCGCACCAAATCCAGAATCAGATCCGGATGGAAATAATTTCAATACCTTGTGTTGACATCATCATAAAGAAGCTGTATACCAAGTTTGAAGTCAATCGGAATTGTAGTTTCAGAGAACAAGACAATTGAAATTTTTGTTACGGACGACAGACGATGACGACAGACGGACAACAGACGACAACAGACGACAACAGACGACGACGACAGATGACAACAGATGATGACAACAGATGACGACAACAGATGACGACGACAGACGACGACGATGCTGCATGACGACAATAGCTTATGGCCTGTCGGCCGGTAAGCTACACACACAATACCTACAAATATGAACTTAACTAACATTACTGTGTCATTAAAACCAGGAAAAGACCCCACACTCCCATCCAGCTACTGCCCAATCTCTTTCGCGTATTTTCAGAATGAGAGGAGTAAAATTACATTATGAAAATGTTTACAAACTATCCTTTAAAAATGTGAATCACATGAACAACCATGAACAGCCTGAAATATAAGTGCAATTTTAAAATTAAGCTTCAGCTTATCATTTTCATATGTACATAACACCTTATAGTTCACAGATACACAAAAAAAATTTGTACCAGGAAGAATATTGTTCAAATTGAATTTATCTTTCTGAAGACATTTTAGGTGACTCATGTTATTCCCTTTTTTTCCTGAAAGGATTGCTTGTAAATGTAAACATTTAAATTTTTTTAACACTAAAACAAAGAGAAAAATTTGGAGTTGTCATTATTTATAGGTTATTATGATGAGAATGTATGGAGGCTAGTGCACACCTAAAGTCTTCAGAGGACAGGTGCATAGGAGAATGAGGTACGAGTGAAGAAGAAAAAAGGTATCCTGCACACTGTCCAATCAACTTGCAGGTGATTATGATAGTATTTTACCGGTCTGACCCACTGAACTAAAATGATTCACCCACCTTTGTTTGGTAATATCTTCATTGTAATTTTTGCATTTCACAAATTCATCCCATGGGCGGGATTAGACCCTTTGGTGGGCTGGTTTTGGCCCACAGGCCGTATGTTTGATAGACCAACTTTAATCCTTTATCAAAGACTTGAAATGATCATCGGTGGACACAATACACAATACAAGTAACTAACAGACATGGAAACTGTGGTTCTTAATCTTGTTTGATATTTACCACCGCCAAGGAGGTAATGTTTTTGCCAGCGTTGGTTTGTCTGTCTTTCTGTCTGTCTTTCTGTCTGTCCATGTGCAAGATAACTCTAAAAGTTATGGATGCATTTGGATGAAAATTTCAGGAAATGTTCATACTGGCACAAGGAAAAAATTTTGGTGGTGATCGGGGGGGCACTGATCTGCCTTGGCGGAGGTCTGCGCTCTCCAAGTGCTTTTCTAGTTCTTGTTGTGTTGTTTATAAGACAGCAAATTAGCTGAAGCTAGATATCTCATATATATCACATTTTCTCTTTGGTGGCAACGCTTTATCTGTTAAATAATCATAAATAAATGTCTGTTAAATAAACATTAAATGAATACTAATAATAATAATAATAATAATAATAATAATATTCATTTGCTACATTTATGAAGCCTTTTCATTTTCAAAGAGCTTGTACTTAATTTTGAGAAACACTATTTGTTCATCATTATGTTTGTGTATGGCTGATATGCAACAAAAACATCATTTTTGTACATTAAAGACAGTACTGTATAATACTGTGCCACATAGTTGACAATTCTAATGAAAATATTTTCACAAAAAAAGAAGAGGTCTCATGACAGCAGCCTCTGCACCTCTTGAAATATGAACAGAGCACAGAATAAAATATTCATAATTAATAGAAGCATAATTACATCCATTGGTTCAATGGGAGCATGAGGAATGAGGGAATGTGAGGGTGTGAGCTCTTCATGGCCTGCAGAGTGGTAAAGAAAAAAGAGAATTCATCTTTATTTTAACACGGTACTTTGGGAGTTACCCTAGCAGGACTCCCCCACTCTGAGGAGATTACACACACTTTGCACTTTTGAGGTTGTTATAGCAACCACAAAAACCAGACTTGCTTTGCAATGCCGTTTCAACATTTTTACCTCTTCTTAAATCATCAAACAGCATTTTAGAAGAACCTGTGTGTGGAAGTGTCTTCCTCTGCATTTTTCTCTGTTAGACTGCAGCCTACCATCCTACAATAGCACACCCAGTTCTCTGTGAAAGAACTTTCTAAAATGGCTTTTTACTTTTGCAATTTTTGTATTTATTTTTCCATAATTTACTCTTGTATAGTCACTGCACCCAAACTACTCTCCTCTGCAATACTAGGGTAATTACTGCAATACCACAGAAAAAACATGTGCAATACTACTTTATTTATGTACTTAACACCATTAAAAATGCACGTTCCAAACATGTGGTGTAATTTCCAGAAAATGATTTGCTCAGGTGCCCATTTTTGTATATTTTGCTCATGAGTGAGTAACACAGTTAATAGCTGTATTTTTTTTCAGCGTGACATTGGCATTTGGACTAATCCCTTAATGTCGGACATTGAGTCGAATCTCTTGTACAGGGTCACCCATGAGTGGTAACTTTGGGTGCGGTCAATAGCCTATATAAAAGCAGCAAAGAAATTGCCGAAATGTTTTTGCCAGCTCAAAATGCCAAGACTAACAAGCCAGTAATAGAGTAGGAAGCTGGAAAGTGTGCTCTGCAAGAATTTGTGTTAAAACCATACTTTTGTGTGCCAATAACTGCTAAAACATTCTCAGATAGATGCTTTTCAACTTGGTAAAAGTGGATTTATTGCATTTTGCAAATGGCAAGTAAACTACGAAAATACAAATATGCTGGGAAGACCCCCACGAGCGAAACAAGTTCATCCCCAGACAATAGCGCTTCCTCCTGGACTGACCAAAAAAATGAAATGGTGGATTTAAAGGTCGAGACTCTCTCAGTCTTAAATCAGAGCTTGCTGCTCTCTTCAAAACCGCACTCAAGTTAACTGCAGAGTTTGAAATGATTAAGTCAGATCTATCATCTGTGAAGATGGAGGTTGCTAATAATACCGCATTGCTTCGCTCCGAACTAGATTGCATAAAGTCGACCATGAGGGAGATGGAGGAAGGACTTTTGAATCATTCTGACAACATCACCACACTGCAGACAACTGTGAAAAATCTTGAATCTACCGTGACAACTCTGCAGAAAAAATGCCTGGACATGGAGGGAAGGATGAGAAGGTCCAACATTCGTATCCTGACTGTAACAGAAGGGTCAGATTCCAGTTCTCTAGTCGCAGTGTCAAAAATGCTGAAAGAAGTTCTGTGTCTTGAAAAAGAAATCCTGATCGACAGATCTCACCACAGTCTGCAACCCAGACGGCAAGCTGGAAAACCTCAACCTATAATAGCAGCTGTACACTATCCCTCTGAGTGTTCTGAAATCCTTCGCCGGGCAAGGGAGACCGGGCCACTGAAGTGCAAGGGCACTCCTGTGTTCATCTACCCGGACTACCCGCCGAGTGTGGCTCGGGCCAGGGCTGCATTCAACAAAGTCAGGAATATGCTTTGTGGGAAAAACGAACTCCACTACAGACCACTGCACCCTGCTAGATTTGCAATACATCCAACAAGCAGAAGAAGGAGTTTGTTGATGCAGGAGAAGCCTTATCCTATGTGAAGACTAACATTTTACAGGACAATAATGCATCATCCCTGTAAGGCTTGAAATGGACATATTTAGAGTCTATAAATGCTGTTTTAGACATGTTAGCAGTGTAAGCTGGTAAGTGACCGGATTTCTGTAACTGCTTGTTTGCGTTCAATTATCTTCTAAAAAATCTAACTATTATAATCTAAACTTTAGTTAAAGAAATGCCTGGAAGCTATTTTTTTTTCCCCTTTTTAGCTTTGCAGTTATATCACTCGAGGCATTTGTTGTTGTTGTTAAGTACTGTTTTACTTCTTGTTATGCCCATGAATTGCCCATATGGGATAAATAAAGTTTTCAAAATCTGAATCTGCCCTGTTATAATTGTCTTTATGGTCTTTATGCAGAGTAGTGTTGGTAACAAGCAGCTCTCATGGTAAGCACAGTCATGTGTGGATATTGCTGTAAGTGGGTTTGGAGTCACCAGTGTTCTATAGGTGACCTGGGAAGGGAACATGTGCCATTCATCCTACATTTAATGCTTTTATTCTTCTTTTCTTTTGTCTGTATATCCTATGCTACATCTTATGACTCTTACATACCAAAGCTAATGTCCCTCAGAAGCCAGTGTCTTCAGAGTAATCTTAAATCTAGAAATTATGGCACTGGCTAAGGTATATTCACCAAATAATACAGCAACCTGCCAGGTCACTTTTGTGAGTTGGAATGTGAAATCCTTAAACAACCCTGTGAAGCGTAAGAAAGTCTTTACTCACCTAGAAAACCTTAATGTGGGAATAGCGTTTCTCCAAGAAACACACTTAAAAATGTCAGACCATTTCAGGTTTAAAGACAACTGGATAGGACAAGTGTATCATTACAGATTTGACTCCAAATCCAGAAGTTCTGCAATAATCATACATAGAAAACTACCATTTAAGACGTCCCATGTTGAGACAGACTCAGTGGGCAGATTTGTAATAGTAGTTAGTCATTTGTACAATCCTTCCATCATCTTAGATAATGTCTATGCCTCTAATCTAGAAGATGATGCATTTTTAAAATTGTTTTTTATCCCGCATACCCTGTCTGGATACACATCAGCTCATCCTAGGTGGTGATTTGAACTGTGTAATGTCACCATCACTCGATCAGAGTTCATTGAAAAATATAGCTCAATCCAAAGCAGCTCAGGCAATCCAGTTGTTTCTGGACACATGAAATAACTGACGTGTGGCGCAAACGGAACCACATATCAAGATCTTATTCCTTCTTCTCTCCAGTTCATAATAGCTACTCCTGTACTGACTACTTTTTCATAGATAAAAGACTGTTACCCTTAATTAAGAAATGTGATTATCAGGCTATAGTCATTTCTGATCATGCACCTCTTCTGATGACAATGTGTCAAGCAGGTACTAATCCAGTCTATCACACCTGGCGCTTTAACACTCTCCTACTCTTTGATGAGGCATTTAACAGCTTTATATCCTCTGAAATTAAAACTTTCTTAGAACATAATCAAACACATGAGATACCATCATCAATTGTCTGGGAGGCATTGAAAGCCTACTTAAGAGGACAATGTCATGTCTGCTCCCAGACTGTGTCTGTCTTTTCTGTTTTGTCTGTCATTTCCTGTTTTATTTTGTTAAGTTTCCCTCTTGTGTCATGTCTGGTGTTTTTACTTCCCCTCCTTGATTGTTTCACCTGCTCCTGATTACCTGACTCCTCCCTGATTATCTCCACCTGTGTCCAATTGTCTTCCCGCCCTCTTGTGTATTTAAACCCTGTGTTTTCCCCTGTTCCTTTGCCAGTTTGTGTTCTACCTTTGTGTGCTAACTTACCAGCGTTTTTGGATACCTGTCAGTCTGTCTGCCCGTTTTGCCTTCCGACCACCGATCCTGCCTGTTCCTTGTCTGCCTGCTCGTCTGGTTCTGACCTGGTTCGTACATCGACTTCTGATTCTGCCTATTCCCTGACTACCTCAGCCTCCAACGTGTTACCTTGTGTTTCGACCCTCGCCTGGACCTTGACCGTGAGTAGCCTTTCCCTCATGTCCCGTTGCCTCTTGAATTGCCCTCCTGTGTATGACCTGGCTTGTTTTTTGACTATCCTCTGTTTTGCCCTAGTCGGGGTGTTGACGGGAATCCTCCGGCTCGGCCGTGCTGATCATCCATATTCTCCGCTCACAGCCCGGACGAAGAGTCCAGTATCACACGCCTTCATAGACGTGTTAACTATTTTGTGCTGTGTTTTTACTACCGTGATTGTGTTTAATAAACACTCTCAATTGGTCATCTGTGTTCTGGTCTTGCATTTGGGTTCAGCCTTTGTACTAGTCCCATTACAGTACAAACTGGCCAATAAGATGAACCCAGCAGACCTAGACCAGGTCCGGGAGGCAGTTCAGTCCCAGGGGCAACGCTTAGGGGGACATGAACAGATTTTGCACTCCCTAATGGATAAGATGAATCAGCTGTCCGTTCAGTTTTCCCAGTATTCTGGTAACCAGGCTTCTGCTCCGGTCCCGCCAGTCGAGAATATTAACTCTGTCTCACCCGTTAAAACCTTGGAGGAACCCAACATCCCACCTCCATCTAAGTACACAGGTAACCCTGATACTTGCCGTAATTTTTGTACGCAACTGCAGCTCATTTTTGATTCCCAGCCCCGCCGTTTTGCTAATGAGTCAGCTAAGGTTGCATATATTGCTAGCCTGTTGGAAGGCCCTCCTTTAAGCCTTTTCAACGCAGCCTATGAACAAAGGTCTCCCATCACTCAGTCAGCCTCGAGTTTGATGGCTGAGCTAAAAAGGATTTATGACCATCCTATCCGTGGACCACAGGCCGGTCAAAGACTTATGAGGCTGAGGCAGGGAGATCGCCCCATAAGGCAGTATGTCAGTGAGTTTCGTTCGTTGGCAGCAGAATCTGAATGGAACGAGAAGTCTCTGATCTCTGCGTTCCAGAGCGGTCTTAACCGCACTATCGGTCGTGAGATGGCGCTCCGGCAGGAACTCCATTCACTGGATGAGGTCATCGAGGCAGCTATTCGGGTCTCTGACCAGTCGGCGTTTTGGCAGTCAGAACCATCGTGGAACCGCCAGCCTTCTGTGAGTAAGCCCCACTCAGAACCCCCTCACCCAGTACCTGAGTCCAGCGGGGGTTCGAAGGTGGAACCGATGCAAGTGGGTCGGACTCGTCTGTCAGCAGAGGAGCGTCATCGCCGTCTGGTGGCTGGTCTGTGTCTTTACTGTGGTCAGGAGGGGCACCGAGTCAGCAACTGCCCAGTGAAGCCTAGAATGACGGCAGGTGAGGACTCTCTTTTGAGCAGAACGTTCTGTGTGTCCAGCGCCTCTCGTGTTCAGCCCTTGGTCTGTGTGTGTTCTAACTCTGTGTCTCTGCAGCTTCCAGTCCTGATAGACTCCGGGTCAGACGCTAATCTTATGGACGAAGAATTAGCTAAGCAGCTCCACCTCAGTCTGCTCCCGGTTCTGAAGCCCCTGGAGGCGAGGGCTTTAGACAATCACATTATCTGTAGAGTGACTCAACGGACTCAACCAGTTACTGTCCGGTTCAAAGATGGTCACTCTGAGGAAATCAGTTTTCATATTTACCACTCTGACTCTCACCCTCTCATATTAGTCACCCCTGGCTTTCTTTCCATAACCCCTGTATTAACTGGCAAACGGGGGAGGTCCAAGCTTGGGGAGAGAGGTGTGGTTCCTGTCGTGAGGGGGTCCGGGATCCTGACCCTCTGTCCAAGCCAGTCCAGGTCACTGTGGCTCCTGTCATTTCTCCGGAGGAGCTGGAGACGGTGTTTCCTGCTCTTAGTAAGGTACCTGAGTGTTATCACGACCTTAAAGAGGTATTTAATAAGTCACGCGCTACTGCGCTGCCCCCTCACAGACCGTATGACTGTGCCATTGATTTGCGTCCTGGTACCTGCCCCCCTAAGGGGAGGCTGTATTCTCTGTCTGGTCCGGAGACGGCCGCTATGAAAAAATATATTGATGAGTCCCTGGCGGCCGGCCTGATTCGACCATCCTCATCTCCAGCTGGGGCAGGGTTTTTCATCGTCGACAAGAAGGATAAGACGCTATGCCCTTGTATTGACTATCGTGGCCTTAATGACATTACCATCCGTAATAGATATCCGTTACCCCTCATGTCTTCAGCCTTCGAACTATTACACGGGGCCAAAGTATTCACCAAGTTAGACCTCCGTAACGCATATCACTTGGTGAGAATCAGAGAAGGGGACGAGTGGAAGACTGCCTTTAACACCCCAAGTGGACACTATGAGTACTTAGTGATGCCGTTTGGTCTCACTAACGCCCCCGCTGTTTTTCAAGCATTAGTCAATGATGTGTTACGTGACATGCTCAATGTTTTTGTATTTGTGTATCTGGATGACATTCTTATTTTTTCTTCGGATGAGAGGTCACATGTCCAGCATGTCCGCCAGGTGCTCCAAAGACTGCTCCAGAATCAACTGTTTGTAAAAGCTGAGAAGTGTGAGTTTCACCGCCCATCTGTTTCCTTTCTGGGTTTCATCATCGCGGAGGGGAGTGTCCAGATGGACCCAGACAAGGTCAGTGCTGTCAGGGATTGGCCCACGCCCACCAGTCGTAAGGATGTCCAGAGGTTCCTTGGATTTGCTAATTTCTACAGGAAGTTCATTAGGGGGTTCAGCAGTGTGGCTGCCCCTTTGCATGCTCTAACCTCTCCCAAGTCCGTTTTCAGATGGAATCCCGAAGCTGACGCAGCGTTTGTGAAGCTGAAGAGGGCGTTCACTTCGGCCCCCATTCTGTCGGTTCCGAATCCAGCTCGTCAGTTCGTTGTGGAGGTGGACGCCTCTGATCTGGGGGTTGGGGCAGTCATTTCGCAACGCTCCCCAAAGGACAACAGACTTCACCCGTGCGCTTTCCTCTCCAGGAGACTGTCGAAAGCGGAGAGTAATTATGACATCGGCAACAGGGAGTTGCTAGCCATCAAGGTGGCCCTGGAGGAATGGTGCCACTGGCTGGAGGGGACCGAAATACCATTCATGATCTGGACGGATCACAAAAACCTGGAGTATCTGCGGTCGGCTAAGAGACTCAACTCCCATCAGGCCAGGTGGGCTCTGTTCTTTACACGATTCAACTTTTCACTGTCATATCGGCCTGGTTCTAAAAATGTGAAACCTGACGCTCTGTCTAGACTCTTCATGCCCGTCAACTCTGATTCTGAACCGGGACCTATCCTCCCTGAGACCTGTGTGGTGGGGGCGGTGCAGTGGGAGATTGAGAAATCTGTTACTGATGCTTTACAAGACTGTGATATCCCGGCTGGCGTTCCGCCAGACCGTCTGTTTGTCCCTGATCACCTCCGCCCGCAGGTCATCCACTTGGCTCACACATCCAGGCTGACATGTCACCCGGGAGTTCAGCGGACTGTTTTCATTATTAAACAGCGTTTCTGGTGGCCTGCTTTGGAGAAAGAAGTGGCGGAGTATGTCGCTGCCTGTCCCGTCTGTGCTGCGTGTAAGACCTCCAATAAACCTCCGGTTGGTCAATTACACCCTCTACCTGTTCCCAGTAGACCCTGGTCTAATGTGTCACTAGACTTTGTGACGGGGCTGCCCCCGTCTGATGGAAATACCACTGTGTTGACCATTGTTGACCGTTTTTCGAAGATGGCTCACTTTGTTCCACTACCTAAGCTCCCCTCTGCTAAGGAGACAGCAGAGGCGATGTTATATCATGTCTGTCGATTACATGGTTTTCCCAGAGACATTGTTTCGGACAGAGGTCCTCAGTTTGTCGCACGTTTTTGGCGTGCTTTTTGTTCCCTTATTGGGGCATCTGTTAGTCTGTCCTCAGGCTATCACCCACAGTCCAACGGTCAGACTGAGCGGCTCAATCAGGTGCTGGAGGCCGGTCTTAGAGTTTTGGCCTCTCACAACCCTGCTTCATGGAGCCGCCAGCTGATCTGGGTTGAATATGCCCACAACTCGCTGCCCTGTGCTTCTTCTGGTCTGTCTCCTTTTCATGTAGTTTGTGGTTATCAACCTCCTCTGTTCCCGGCCCTGGAGAAGGACGCCAGTGTCCCCTCAGCTCTGGCGCTGATAAGGAGATGCAAGAGGACCTGGATTCGCGCCAGACAAGCTCTGTTAAAGGCCTCGGGGGTCTACAAGACAGCTGCAGACCGGCACAGGACTCCAGCCCCGGTCTACCAGCGCGACCAACGTGTGTGGCTGTCAACCCGTCATCTTCCCTTGAGGGTGGAGAGCCGCAAATTGGCACCCAGGTTCGTGGGCCCTTTTCCTATCTCAAAAATTATTAATCCTGTCTCTGTCCGTCTGAAGCTACCTAAGACCATGAGGATTCATCCTACCTTCCACGTGAGTCAAGTTAAACCGGCTAAGGAGAGCCGGTTAGTTCCTCCCACCCAGCCACCACCGCCACCCCAGATCATTGATGGAAGTCCAGCCTACACTGTACGCCGGCTCCTAGCGGCCCGTCGCCGGGGAAGAGGATTTCAATACTTGGTGGATTGGGAAGGATACGGCCCTGAAGAGCGTTCCTGGGGGCCCGCCTCTTACATCCTGGACCCGGACCTGATCCGGGACTTTCATCGCCGCCACCCGGAGGTTCCTGGGCCGTCCGGTGCCGTCCCCTAGAGGGGGGGGTACTGTCATGTCTGCTCCCAGACTGTGTCTGTCTTTTCTGTTTTGTCTGTCATTTCCTGTTTTATTTTGTTAAGTTTCCCTCTTGTGTCATGTCTGGTGTTTTTACTTCCCCTCCTTGATTGTTTCACCTGCTCCTGATTACCTGACTCCTCCCTGATTATCTCCACCTGTGTCCAATTGTCTTCCCGCCCTCTTGTGTATTTAAACCCTGTGTTTTCCCCTGTTCCTTTGCCAGTTTGTGTTCTACCTTTGTGTGCTAACTTACCAGCGTTTTTGGATACCTGTCAGTCTGTCTGCCCGTTTTGCCTTCCGACCACCGATCCTGCCTGTTCCTTGTCTGCCTGCTCGTCTGGTTCTGACCTGGTTCGTACATCGACTTCTGATTCTGCCTATTCCCTGACTACCTCAGCCTCCAACGTGTTACCTTGTGTTTCGACCCTCGCCTGGACCTTGACCGTGAGTAGCCTTTCCCTCATGTCCCGTTGCCTCTTGAATTGCCCTCCTGTGTATGACCTGGCTTGTTTTTTGACTATCCTCTGTTTTGCCCTAGTCGGGGTGTTGACGGGAATCCTCCGGCTCGGCCGTGCTGACCATCCATATTCTCCGCTCATAGCCCGGACGAAGAGTCCAGTATCACACGCCTTCATAGACGTGTTAACTATTTTGTGCTGTGTTTTTACTACCGTGATTGTGTTTAATAAACACTCTCAATTGGTCATCTGTGTTCTGGTCTTGCATTTGGGTTCAGCCTTTGTACTAGTCCCATTACAGTCGAGTCATTTCTTATGGTGCCCAGCTCTGAAAGACCCGTCTAGAAGCCCTTAACAAATTAAATAAAGACATTCAGAATATAGATAGAATAATCTCTCACTCCTCCTCACCTACTCTTCTTAAACATAAAATGGCTTTGCAAACAGAATTTAATCTTCTGTCAAGTCAATATGTTGAAAATCTTATGACCAAAACCAGACATAAGGTATATAAATATGGTGAAAAAACTGGGAAAATACTTGCTCATCAATTGCAACAAAGAACAGCACAGCAAAATATATATGAAGTGAATGATGACTGGAAATATACAAATAGATCATTTGAAAATTAATCAGTGTTTCAGTAATTTCTGTGACAAATTATACACGTCAGAATCTTGTAATGATGAAACACTTATGGATTCATTTTTTCAAGACTTGATCCTTCCACCATTAGATGAAAAAACTGCTGCTAGATTAGAAGAACCTTTCACTGAGGAAGAACTGAGCTTTGCAATTAAGTCAAGGCAAAATGGGAAATCCCCGGGCCTGACGGATTCCCAAGTGAATTTTTTAAAAAATTCATTTCTCTATTGACTCCACTTCTGATGTCAGTTTTTAAGGAATCCTTAACCGCCGGGTCTCTTATTGAAACAATGAGACAAGCAGTAACATCACTAAATCTTAAAAAGGACAAAAACCCACTTGAATTTAGTTCATTTCACCCAATATTGCTACTTAATGTGGATAGTAAAATCCTAGCCAAAATCCTAGCTCATTGACTTGAAATCCTTCCCTCCATAATTTGCGATGATCAGACAGGCTTTATTAAAAACTGTCATTCATTCTTTAATATCTGACGACTGTGTAATATTCTGTATATTCCTAACTCAAACCCAAAAACTGCAGAAATCTTACTATCACCTGATGCTGAAAAGACATTTGATAGAGTTGAATGGGACTATTTGTTTTACACATTGCAGAAATTTGGGTTCGGCCCTAAATTTATCTCTTGGATCAAGGTTCTGTATAACACGCCATTAGCTGGAGTCCGCACTAATAACACTGTCAGTTTTTTCCATTAATGTGGAAGGCACGACAAGGATGCCCTCTTTCTTCTTTACTTTTTGCAGTAGCAATAGAACCCTTGGCTGCCAAGATACAAAGTAATGAAAACATTCAAGGCACACAGCTAAACAACTATAAAAACAAGGTGTCGATATGCAGATGACATGCTTCTGTTCCTGTCTGACCCGCTGACAAGCATTCCTAACATGATGAATCTGTTAACAGAATTTGTTAAAATCTCTGGAGATAGAGTTAATCTCCAAAAGACTGAGCTAATGCCAATAAATAGGAAAGCCCAACAACTAGATTTCACAAATTTTTCCTTTAAATTATGTAAGCAAAAGTTCAAGTATTTAGGAATATGGATTACCTCCAAATTTAAAGGTTAATATAAAAGTGAATTTCCCTCCTCTTATGAATATTCTCAAGACAGACATGGAAAGATGGGGGCTACTTTCCTTTTCCTTGGGTGGCAGAATCAATATAATTAAAATGAATGTTCTTCCTAGGTTTTTATATTTATTTCAGTGCTTACCTATACAACTGCCAAAAACCTTTTTCCTTAATATTGACAAAATAATCTCTTCATTTATTTAGAATCGCAAAAACCCCAGAATCCATTAAAACATACTATAGTTGCATTGACAACAAGATGGTTTTGTTTTACCCAATCTTCGTTATTACTATTGGGCCGCAAATATCCGTGCACTCTTATTTTGGATAAAGTATAACCTAGATACAGCCCCAAAATGGGTAATTCTGAGAAATCTATCCTGTCACAATTCTATGCCACTATGAGCTGGTCTTTGACATAAAATTCCAATAAAAATATATTTATGTTTGTAGTTGTAACTTGACAAAATGTGGAAAACGTCAAGGGGTATGAATACTTTTGCAAGCCACTGTATACTGGACTTCGCTATTCAGCTACCAGATCACACGGTGCTTCACCAAGATCGCAACGTAAACTCCGGAAAGGGTAAGGGAGGTGGAATTTGTTTTTATTTATTAACAATTCCTGGGGTGAAAATGACAGTATTGTTGACAGCAACTGTTTCTGTAACCTTCACAGTAAATGTGCCAGTGTAAAAAATGCAGTGTCAAAGTATTTTAATTCTTTCGGAGTTATTCCAACAATGGACAGAGTAAAATTTAACAAGATAACTTCCAGTGTTGGTGAAAATAATTGGAGTTAAAAGAGGTTTTACACAGTCAGTGTCATATATTCAGTGTTAAAGTAAATTGACTCTCTCAAAGTTAATTCAACACCAATAAGAGCAAGATACCTTTCAATGTTAAAAAAATAATGACTCTGAAAAGCCCCACCCACCAACCCCCGTGCTCAAACTGAGTGAGAAGTTGGACTCTAGCATCGCTATCTTCCTCGCATCGAAAAACTGCGTTTGTAAGTTTGTGTAAATAAACTATTGCTTTTGTTATTTCATCCAAGCAGAATCTGTGTGCAAGAATAAAGTTATGCTGTCATTGTCAATGTTGGGTACGTGTTTTCAAATACCGAATTTCCAATGGATAACGTGATATCGGGTCAGCGGCTTTCATTTTACATGTCATTTTATGTTTACTTTTAATTGCAATATTTCATTTTTACTTGGAATAAATTGGGTACAGAAATAATTGTAACTTTTTTTGGCCCCTGCAGGCACTGGGGTTATAGTACATCATATGTAACACTGGTAGGAGGGAGTTAAAAATCAACACTTTTTGGAGTCATTTATTTATCAACATGTAGTGTTAAGTAGGTTTAACACTGGACAAGTTATTTCTTAACACTTAACTCTTCAGTGTTGAATGTGAATAACACTATGGGTGTTACTTCTCACATAGTGTTAAACTTTACTGACACTAATAAGTGTAGTGTAGTGTAAAATATTAACTCTTACTAGAGTAAAGTTGACACTGGAAATGTAACTCTATGTTCAGTGTAAATTTTACAAGTTGTAGATAGGGACCATGTGTTCACTGAGGTAGTGTTAAAGGCCCCGTATTATGCTATTTTTCAGTCACGTCATATAGGTCTCAGAAGCCCAAAAACATAGTATTTAAATTTGTTCACCCCAAAATCATCCTTTTTTCGGAGTTCCAGCGGTCGAAAAAGTCGCTCTCACCAGCCCTCCTCAGAACAGGCCGTTTCTGGGCATGCTTCCGGGTATGCAAATGAACGCATCTGTCCACGCCCACTCCCTCTCCCCTCTCTGGGAGAGGACGCGGCTTACGCTAGCGGTACTACGCGCTAATGTTGAGTGTGAAGCCATGGCTCTCTCGTCTCCAATACACATGTCTCAGACAGAACGTCTTTCCAAACACTGGCTTTCTTTGCCTTGAAGCGTGATTGAGCCCTGACGGAAAACGGCGGTGTTGTGTCGGGTTCGTGGACCTGACACGGAAAGCCGCCTGCCGCCGCTAATGCAGGCAGCTGCTAACAAGCCTGATGCTAACTGTACTGATGCCAACCACAAAAGGCCCGTGTTCACAGTAGTTCTGTTGAATGTCTCTTGATATTATCAGCTCTTGCATGTTAACGGGGACGCAAACATTAGCAGCAGTAACCGAGCTATGTTAGCTGCCATGCTAACGTTAGACGTACACATCAACCACCAGCTTATCCGTAATGTAGGGTTATGCAGTAAAGATACAAACAAATGATTAGAACTTCCATCTCCCACACTTGTACTTGGGTCACGAAGCGTTGGTACTGCGTCCTTCTTGATTCGGAGTCTTTGTGCTAAGCCGGAGCTGTATGGGCCCATGTTCGAAAAACACTCGTCCGTGAAATGCCGGGCACACACATACAAGCGTTTGGGAATGTTGTTTGGTCCATGACCATCACAGATAGAATCCAGACACTTTTTACGGAGAGGCTCGGAAGTGGGGAGCAAAACTAAACTATCGTGTTGGTGTGTGCAGCCAACAACACCACAACCTGCGTGTCTCGCCTTCGCCATGTTTGTTGTCTAAGAGGTAGTTTGCCAGGGCGGGGCTCGCTTTGCCAGGGTGGGGGCACAGTCAGGGGGAGGAGTTAAATCCGCTTATGTCGTCATAAACGGAGCCAACTCAAACTCGGCCGTTTGAGCAGGCATTTTCACAAACTGTGGTGTAGCATGGCCGGGAGGAAACAGACAGTTTTCAAATTCGAACCTCATAATGAGGCTACTGCAACACACACTACTGTAAGAAAACTGTCACAAAGTGAGATTTGCATAATACGGGACCTTTAAAATTAACTCTTTAAGTGTTATATAAACACTGGCAATTTTACTGTGTGGAATATCTGTCCGATAAATGCAGACCCGTCTACCTACCCCATGAGTTTACCGTTGTCATGGTTACAGCAGTATACATACCACCCAATGCTAATGCTAGCATAGCCATGAACAAGCAGCACTAAGTAGTCAGCAGTCAGCAGAACTCTCATCCTGATGTGGTGCACATCATAGCTGTGGACTTCAATTATGCTGATTTAAAGACAGTATTTACCAGATTTGATCAGCATGTTACCTGTGCAACAAGGGATGTCAACACATTGGAGTAAGCCTTCAGTAATATCCAGAAAGGTTATAAATCTGTCCCCCTACCACATCTGGGCCTGTCAGATCATACATGTGTACTGTTGATCCCTGCATGCACCCCCATCAGGAAGAGAGTCCCCCCAGCCATAAAGACTGTAAAAACCTGGCTGGAGGGTGCTTCACAGTAACTGCCAGGACTGTTTTGAGAGCACAGACTGGAGTGTGTTTGGAAGCCAGGACCTGGAGGAGCACACAACATCTGTGTGCTCTTATATGAACTTCTGCGTTGACAGTGTCACTGTGGACAAATGTTTCCAGGTGTATTCCATTCAGAAACCCTGAATAACTAAAGGCATCAAGGCCCTGCTGAGGCAACGTGATGTCACTTTCAGATCTGGTGACACTACACACCCAGGTTAGAGTGTTTGAACTGCTGCCCTCTGGCAGGAGATTCAGGACACTCAAATAACAGACTAATAGACTCAGGGATAGTTTTTTCAACAGGGCAATAACCCTACTCAACAATAACACCTGGCTCATAAAGTCATATAGTGGGCCATGTGCAATAACTTGCATTACTTTGCACAGTCTGAATTGCTTTTGCACGATGTATTAGCTTTTGAACATTTTTTTTTTTTTTTTATTTTTTTTGCATTTTTGCACTTTGTAATTGCCCTGAGTATATTTGATTTTGTTTGTCTTTTTATTCTCCTCTGCAAAGCCCTAATTTTGCTGCATTATTATACTGTGTATGATTGTGCAATGACAATAAAGATCTCTCTCTCTCTCTCTGTCTGTCTGTCTGTCTGTCTGTCTGTCTGTCTGTCTGTCTGTCTATCTATCTATCTATCTATCTATCTATCTATCTATCTATCTATCTATCTATCTATCTATCTATCTATCTATCTATCAAGATGTGCTGTGACTATCCATGAAGTATACAAAGCCACAGACTTTGCCCAAAGGAGGTTTGTCTCCCTCCTTTGTGTTTATACTCCTTTGGCACCTCCTGGTGGTGGTTATGGGTCATCACACTCTCACTCGCTGCATGTTATTGTGGTCACTCCCCACTCAGCGCACCTGATCATCACCTCATCATTAGTTTAACACCTGACATCATCACCATTAAGCCCACTTGCCCCTTCACTGACCGCTGGTTTGTTTTTGTGCATTCACCATCATGTTTCGACAGTGCCTCTCCCTTGCCTGCTTTTTCAAAAATAGTTCCCAGCCCGTCAGGTACTGCCATAGCAACACCCTACTATTGCTCCTCCATTTTTCCTGAGCGTATTTTGTTACATGTCCTGTCTAGTGTTCTTATGGGGTTTTTTTGCTCAATAAAGAGCCTTTCTTGTTCTTCTTGGAGTTTGCTTGTGGGTCCTTCATTCCCCATGACAGTACCTCTATGCAGTTCAATCACAATATGTTTGAAAAAATATGTATTTGAAACATTGAAAGTTTAAATTTAATTCTGGAAAATACTACAATGTCTTCAAGATAAAATATAGTTAAATATAATAAATATTTTCGTTTAGGGATCTACAGATACAGAGAATTTTATTAGTGCCCAAGGGGGCAATTCAGTTCAACCAGTGCCTGAACATAGAAGAACACACCACCAGTAATAGCGACAACAATGGCATCAAGCAGAAGATAACAGACAGGAGTACAGCATCTACACTCTACACCAGTGTTTCCCAACCAGTGTGCTGAGGCACGTAAGTGTGCTGTGAGAAGTCATCAGGTGTGCCGGGAAAAATTATCCAATTTCACCTGATTGGTACTGTAAGCCAGCAGTGTGATATATGTAATTATGACTGCACACACCAATGATCCACTCTACAACACAAGACAAGGAAGCTCTTACCATGCATGGAGGGTTTCACCCAAAGTCCAGCGTCCTGAGGCTGTACATGAAGTGAAAGGAGGGTGGCTGAAGACTAGTGAGCATCAGAACTACTGTCCAGGAGGAAACAAGTCTCCAGGAATCAAAAAGATGGCACCCAGTTGGCAAACTGCTTAGTGAATGCCTCAGGTAACAAAAGCTCAGTAAGAAGGAGGAGCCTGAGGGGTGCTATCATGGAAGGACAAGCCCTTGCATGGCATGCACGACTGGAAAATTGAGGAAGTGGCTGATATTGAGAAAACATACCAGTGGCTGGAAAAGGCTAGACTGAAAGACTGCACAGAGGCATTACTCATGGCTGCACAAGAAGAGGCCCTGAACATAAGAACAATAGAGGCCAAGGTCTACCACACCAGACAAGGCCCCTTTAGTGATCAATAGAAGCTAGTAGTGACCGGGGCACTGGTGGCAGTAGCCCCCACGCTGGGTGGAGCGCAGTCCTAGGAACAGCTAAGATCCTGCAAAGAACCCCCAGGCTCCAAGGCCTCTGGTAGAGGCTGAAGGAGGCACAAGTCCACCCATGTGAGTGAGAACACATTATTTTTATTAGGGACTGAGCTTATTGTGTGAGTGAGAGGGCCTTTGCCCACAGGGCAAAAATTAACCCCATAGGTGCCAAAATGTGCTCTTTAGCGCCCCCTAGAGACACAAAAACGGCCCTAGCAGCCAGTAGGAATATCAGAGACACAGAAACGAACTAAAATTTTAATCTCATCGAGCCTGACAATGATAACCATGAGCTAACTCCAACAGGAAGTTAGCAATTTGCCTTTCAAATTAAAATACTCACATACAAACTTCCTGTAGGAATGTCATAGAAACATGAAACCAACGTGTGTGTGCCGGGGTTTTTCTAGAAAAAATTAGTAAGAGGGAGCACAGGTAGGCGAGGGAGCAAAGTGACCAAGTGGGGGGGATGGTGCGGAAGGGGGGGGTTTCCCTTTTGAAAAACTGAGGTAAAAATGGAACATTCTGAGGCTATCTGAGAGGGATATTGTAATTCTAGTGGCCCTCCTGCAATTTTTTAAAGCAACCAATCGAAGAGTAACTTATTCTCCTGTTAGAGGTGTAATAATGTTGCCAATTTGTGTTGTTTTGAACCGTCAGACGGTCTACCTACTATGTTTACGATAATTTTGGAATAATTATATCGTTTTTCAGGGGTTTGAATAATTTTCAGAGTAGACGGTTATTTGTTAAAAGTAGTTGGCTCTTCCCAGATGGCAGGGGTAAGGGGGCTGCCAAGGCCCCTGGTGGGGTCCAGGGTCAAAGCCCTGGTGGGGGGTATATGGGGGGCAAAGCCGATATCCGATATATTGGCCGATAACCGATATATTAGCTGATATATGAAATAAGAGCATTGATATACACAGGATATATACTGTACATGAAAATAAATTCTTATAATGCTCAAAATATGTTTCAAAGACTATGCAGTTCTCTCTCTCTCTCTCTCTCTACATATATATATATATATATATATATATATATATATATATATATATATATATATATATATATATATATATATACAGTACAGGCCAAAAGTTTGGACACACCTTCTCATTCTTTGCATTTTCTTTATTTTCATGACTATTTACATTGTAGATTCTCACTGAAGGCATCAAAACTATGAATGAACACATGTGGAATTATGTACTTAACAAAAAAGTGTGAAATAACTGAAAACATCTCTTATATTCTAGTTTCTTCACAGTAGCCACCCTTAGCTCTGATGACTGTTTTGCACACTCTTGGCATTCTCTTGATGAGGTTCAAGAGGTAGTCACCTGAAATGGTTTCCTAACAGTCTTGAAGAAGTTCCCAGAGATGCTTAGCACTTGTTGGCCCTTTTGCCTTCACTCTGCGGTCCAGCTCACCCCAAACCATCTCGATTGGGTTCAGGTCCGGTGACTGTGGAGGCCAGGTCATCTGGCGCAGCACTCCATCACTCTCCTTGGTCAAATATCCCTCACACAGCCTGGAGGTGTGTTTGGGGTCATTGTCCTGTTGAAACATAAATGATGGTCCAACTAAACGCAAACCGGATGGAATGGCATGTCACTTCAGGATGCTGTGGTAGCCATGCTGATTCAGGTTGCCTTCAATCTTGAATAAATCCCCAACAGCGTCACCAGCAAAGCACCCCCACACCATCACACCTCCCCCTCCATGCTTCACGGTGGGAACCAGGCATGTAGCATCCATCCGTTCACCTTTTCTGCATCGCACAAAGACACGGCGGTTGGATCCAAAGATCTCAAATTTGGACTCATCAGACCAAAGCACAGATTTCCACTGGTCTAATGTCCATTCCTTGGGTTTCTTGGCCCAAATAAATCTCTTGTGTTTGTTGCCTCTCCTGAGCAGTGGTTTCCTAGCAGCTATTTGACCATGAAGGCCTGATTCACGCAGTCTCCTCTTAACAGTTGTTGTAGAGATGTGTCTGCTGCTAGAGCTCTGTGTGGTATTCATCTGGTCTCTAATCTGAGCTGCTGTTAATTTGCGATTTCTGAGGCTGGTGACTCAGATGAACTTATCTTCAGCATCAGAGGTGACTCTTGGTCTTCCTTTCCTGGGGCGGTCCTCATGTGAGCCAGTTTCGTTGGAGCGCTTGATGGTTTTTGCGACTGCACTTGGGGACACATTCAAAGTTTTTGAAATTTTCTAGACTGACTGACCTTCATTTCTTAAAGTAATGATGGCCACTCGTTTGTCTTTACTTAGCTGATTGGTTCTCGCCATAATATGCATTCTAACAGTTGTCCAATAGGGCTGTCAGCTGTGCATCAACCTGACTTCTGCACAACACAACTGATGGTCCCAACCCCATCAATAAGGCAAGAAATTCCACTAAGTAACCCTGACAAGGCACAGCTATGAAGTGAAAACCATTTCAGGTGACTACCTCTTGATGCTCATCAAGAGAATGCCAAGGGTGTGCAAGGCAGTCATCAGAGCTAAGGGTGGCTACTTTGAAGAAACTAGAATATAAGATATGTTTTCAGTTATTTCACACTTTTTTGTTAAGTACATAATTCCACATGTGTTCATTCATAGTTTTGATGCCTTCAGTGAGAATCTACAATGTAAATAGTCATGAAAATAAAGAAAATGCGAAGAATGAGAAGGTGTGTCCAAACTTTTGGCCTGTACTGTATATATGTATATATATACACCAGTGGCAATTTCTCATAGACTACAAGGGAAGCCCGGCTTCCCCTAAAATTACGAAAATTAAATGGTTAAATATGTACAGTTGTGTTGACATTTTATTGACTACAAATGTGTTAGAACACGTTCATCTCAAAGATGAGTTCGTTCAGAATCAGCTTTATCACAAACCAACGGACTTGATGTTGTTCACTTCTCATCCATTCCCGTTGCGCTGTTTTCTCATACTATCTCTGCTCAGTGCATTTGTTCATAGACTGCGGGCGTCTCTGGGCTTCAATGGGACTGAGTGGAACAGTTTTTTTCATTGCCTCAAAACTGGACAGTAACTGGATAAATGCCACGATGTTGTCCCGCCCCTGGACGCCGGGCGTCTCTGGGGGTGAATGGAGCTGTGGGCGGAGCTCGGTCAGGCTGGACGCCAGAATCCCACGTGCTGATTGGAGGATCAGTCGAAAGGCTGAATCCCGTTTGATTGACAGCTAGTTTCAGATCTCCTCCTTCACTGACACAGTTCAGTTTAATACCACAGTTCAGTCGCACATTCTGCTGTGAAAGAGAGACAGAAACCACTACGAAATTACTCGTTCATTTCTTGCACTGTAAATAAAACACACTCATTGTACTTCCTTGTTTCAATTTAACATAATTTCAGCGTTTTCTTGTTTCAATTACAGAATTTAATCATTTCTTGTTCGAGTTTAATATCATTTTGTAGATAGTTAAATCAATCAAACTGTCGGCTAGGTCGGAGTGAAAGGAGCATCTCTTGTTTAAAAAGGCTGAAGTCTTACACCCACAACACAATGGACCAAGGCAATCTAAGCAGCCCAGCTCTGCTGGACATTCAGAGGACACTGGTCCAGACCCTGGAAAAGATGCCTACTTGGTACGATAAGGACACTGACCATTTTCTTAAAAAGGAACGGAGGGCCGAATGTATGCTTAAATAACTTGACAATTTTTATTTTTTTTTGGATGTAAGTTGACAATGATCTTCCCCTGTCTGAAAGATGAGCAGCTGCCACTGATATATATATATATATATATATATATGTGTGTGTGTGTGTGTGTGTGTATATATGTATGTATATATATATATATATATATATATATATATATATATATATATATATATATATATATATATATATGTGTGTGTGTGTGTGTGTGTGTGTGTGTGTGTGTGTGTGTGTGTGTGTGTGTGTCACAGTAGAGATTGAAATCCAGTAGGATTCCTAATCCTACTAGGACAGATAGTAATTTTAGTAAGACATTAGGATCTGAAGATTGGAATTCCAATCTGTCCTAGGAGAATTTGCAATCCTCCTAGGACAGATTGTAATTCTATTTGGAAGTGGGATCTGAAGATTGGAAAAATACGGCAAAAAATATAAGAATTCTGTCAGGACAATCTCGAATTCTATTAGGAGAATGTCAGATTATATCAAAATGTATGGAAAATAGACTGAATCATTTCACAGCCAAAATTCCAGTCAATAAGCATGCATTTTCACCATCACTATTCCAGCTGAATTATTTTCATATCTTAGATACAGTATATGTCCCTTAGGTTTATACACATTGTAACCAGGGTGCCAGCCGTTTGGTCCAACCTTATTCAATGGCCATATGTACATGTCATTGGTATGTAAATGGACACATTTGCATAGGGCAATCTCTGTACTTCTACTTTTGTCAAATGAGCGTAGAGCTACTATTTGTGTAGCCATGTAGGTGTAGATGTTTGTGTAGGGTAACTAGGGTTACATATGTTTGCAACTATTGTACACTAGTGAGTAGTGTACAACATTTTCTTACATTTCAGTGTAAGGAAAAACCTTTGTAGCATTACTTGTTTGAAATTTTGAAGTTAGCTGTAGACTAATGTTAGTGTCACTATTGAGTAGTATGTAGCACATTTAAGTATTAGAAAAATAACTGACAAAACCTCTGTAGTATTACTTGTTTGAAATTTTGAAGTTAGCTATAGACTAAGTTCATTGTCACTATTGAGTAGTATGTAGCACCTTTAAGTATTAGAAAAAAACAACTGACAAAACCTCTATAGTATTACTTGTTTGAAATTTTGAAGTTAGTACTATAGACTAAGGTTATTGTCACTTAACTACTGAGTAGTATGCAGCACATTTAAGTCTTAGAAAAAGTCTTTGAAGCTTAGCTATAGAATATTAGATTCAAAGTCTGTGTAAATTCTGAGTGAAATCATGGTTTGTAAGAATATTGTTGTTTCTATAGAATATTACATTCAAAGTCTGTTTAAATTCTGAATAAAATCATGGTTTGTAAGAATATTGTTGTTTCTTTTGCTTTTAACCCTACCATCTAGACCAGGGGGCAGCAAAATGCCAATGCCAACTTTAACATTGTACATTTTCTGAATGGCTTGACAACAGTTAGATAATAATAAAATTGTATGTTGCCATGGCAATGGGTTGTTTACAGGTACATTTTTCAAATTCTACCGATTTCTGAATACAAATGTGTCTCATTTACATACCAATGACAGTTACAAACGACCATTGAATAAGGTTGGACCAGATAGGACAGCTGGCATCCTGGTTACAATGTGTATTGACCTAAGGGCCATATACTGTATCTAAGATATGAAAATAATTCAGCTGGAATGGTGATGGCGAAATCGTAGGACAGACTGAAATTCCAAAATTCCAATTTTCAGATCCCACTTCCAAATAGAATTACAATCCGTCCTAGTAGGATTGTAAATTCTCCTAGGACAGATTGGAATTCCAATCTTCAGATCCTAATGTCTTACTAAAATTACTATCTGTCCTAGTAGGATTAGGAATCCTACTAGGACAGATAGTAATTTTAGTTTGTCCTAGGACAAACTCCAATTACTATCTGTCCTAGTAGGATTAGGAATCCTACTGGATTTCAATCTCTACTGTGACATATATATATGTATATATATATATATATATATATATATATATCTTCTTCTCGCCCACCTGGTGGTGTCTCCTTCACATTCGGGTCCTCTACCAGAGGCCTGGGAGCCTGAGGGTTCTGCGCAGGATCTTAGCTGTTCCTAGGATTGTGCTCTTTTGGACAGAGATCTCTGATGTTGTTCCTGGTATCTGCTGGAGCCTTTCTCTCAGCTTGGGGGTCACTGCCCCTAGTGCCCCGATCACAACTGATACCACTGTTGCCTTCACACCCCACATTTTCTCTGTCTCCTCTTTCAGCCCTTGGTATTCTCGTGTTCTTTCTTTCTGATGTTGCTAACAGTTGGGATTGCTACTTCTATCACTAGCACTGTCTTTCGATGTTTATCCACCACCACTATGTCAGGCTGATTGTCCATCACCATCTTGTTGGTCTGGATCTGGAAGTCCCACAGGACCTTGGCCTGTTTGTTCTCTGTCACCTTTTGGGGTGTCTCTCATCTGGACCCTGGGACCTCCAGTCCATATTCTGTACAGATGTTCCTGTACACTATGCCTGCTACCTGGTTATGCCATTCCATGTATGCCTTGCCTGCCAGCATCTTACACCCTGCTGTGATGTGTTGGACTGTCTCAGGGGCTTCTCTGCACAGCTTATACCTGGGGTCTTGTCTGGTGTGGTAGACCCCGGCCTCTATTGCTCTGGTGTTTAGGGCCTGTTCTTGTGCAGCCATGAGTAATGCCTCTGTGCTGTCTTTCAGTCCAGCTTTTTCCAGCCACTGGTATGTGTTCTCAATATCAGCCACTTCCTCAGTTTGCCGGTGGTACATGCCATGCAAGGGCTTGTCCTTCCATGATAGCCCCTCAGGCTCCTTGTCCTTACTGGGTTTTTGTTGCTTGAGGCATTCACTCATCAGTTGGTCATTGGGGGGCATTTTCTTGACGTATTCCTGGAGGTTTGCCGTTTCCTCCTTGACAGTAGTTCTGACACTTATTAGTCCTCGGCCCCCTTCCTTTTGCTTTGGGTACAGCCTCAGGACACTGGACTTAGGGTGAAACCCTCCATGCATGGTAAGGAGCTTTTTTGTCTTGATATCAGTGGCTTGTATCTCTTCCAGTGGCCAGGATATTATGCCAGTGGGGTATCTGATCACTGGTAGGGCATAGGTATTAATGGCTTGGATCTTATTTTTGCCATTCAGCTGACATTTCAGGACCTGCCTCACCCTCTGTAGGTATTTAGCTGTGGCTGACCTCCGAGCTGCCTCCTCGTGATTACCATTTGCCTGTGGGATCCCCAGGTATTTGTAACTGTCCTGCACATCTGTAATGTTCCCTTCAGGTAGCTCAATCCCTTCAGTTGTGACCACCTTTCCTCTTCTAGATATCATCCGCCCACATTTATCTAGTCCGAATGACATCCCAGTGTCTTTGCTGTAGATCCGAGTGAGGTGGATCAGAGAGTCAATGTCACGCTCATTCTTGGCATACAGCTTGATGTCATCCATATAGAGGAAGTGGCTGATGGTTGTTCCACTTTGGAACCGGTACTCAAAGCCACTCTTTGAGATGATCTGGCTGAGGGGGTTTAGGCCTATGCAGAACAGCAGGGGGGACAGAGCATCTCCTTGATATATACCGCATCCGGATAAGTCCGGATATATACCGCCGGATAAGGAAGAGATGATTAACTTTTGGGGGTGATTGGGGGTGGGGGGGCCCACGGGGGGGGGGCCACTGATCAGCCTTGGCGGAGGTCTGCGCTCTCCGAGTGCTTCTAGTTAAAAAATACAATACGATTTTTTTCAAATTCAGGACACAGGTATATGTTTTACTGGTGCACAAAATGAACCGTGCATTAACATCACTGTGTTCAAAGAACAAAACCAATACCGTGCATGAACTTACAACAAATTCCATACCTTTTCACAAAGACATGACCTTTTTTAATACAACCACACTGAAATGATTTTAATTTTTAACCTTATGTATTCCAATAATGAACTTATTGTATTTATGCTATTTATCATTTTTAACATTTGAACACACACCCATCACCTAATTTCCATCAGGCTACAATAATAATGAATATTTACTGCAGATCAGTGTGACTTCTGCTGTTGTGTATATGTATGTGTAGGCCGTCAGGTCAACCCGGTTTTCGTTTCATCTCGCTCCGAACTTTCCGAACCACGCAATTTTGACATAAAAAAAGATAATTGCATGTAGTGTATCAAGAAAGAAGTTCTCGTTATACTCCTTCAGTATTTTTGTGATCGTTGTTTTATTACGGCTCTAGCTCGGCTTTAGTGTAATACGATTTCTCCATCTGCGACGGTGCGTCGGTTGTCACATGATTGTAACTGACCAGTGTGGTGACCAAAAAATGTAAACAAACGCTACACATGGCTGCCTCCGTGGTTAACAGGAAGTAGCAAAAGTCATAACAACGATGTGGAAAATACTCAAATAATTAATCGTCAGACGAGTGGAAGAGATTATAAACACTTCCGGATGTGTTGTAGTGCTATAAGCAACAACAATACACCGCGTATACTGGATGTCAATCAGAGAAAGTCTCCGAAGCCGTTTGTTTACATACACGGACCTAGCCCGACACACACACCTGACTAATGAGTCCAGTGTGTGTCTGGACCTCCGCCGAACCCCTGAGACTGACTCACCGAACCCCTAGGGTTTGATCGAACCCAGGTTAAGAACCACTGTCTTAGCCGCTATGATGCCTGATAGGAGCTTCCATGTGGTGGTGAGGCAGGTTATAGGCCGGTAGTTGGTATTGTTCCCTTCTGGGGGTCCTTCATTATGAGGACTGTCCGACCCTGGGTTAACCACTCTGAGTGGTTTCCCAACTTTAGCAGTTGGTTCATCTGTGCTGCTAGGCGTTCATGGAGTGCAGTAAGCTTCTTAAGCCAGTAGGCATGAATCATGTCGGGCCCTGGTGCTGTCCAGCTCTTCATTTTGAACACTCTTGTTTGGATGTCTGCTAGGGTGATGACTACTGGATCTTGTTCTGGAAGTTGGCTGTGCTCTGCCTGTAAGTCTATCAGCCATTGGGCGTTAGTGTTATCCGTCTTTCTCCCAGATACTCTTCCAGTATTGCTCAGTCTCAGCCCTGGGTGGGTCTATTGTCACCTTTTTACCCTGCCATTGAGGGTGTGTATATATATATATATATATATATATATATATATATATATATATATATATATATATATATATGTATGTATGTATATATATATACATATATATATAATATGGCCTGTAACGGTACACATACCGAACCGAACTGTTTCGGTACACACCTCTTCGGTTCGGTACACAGCTGTACCAAACGAAACGGCACAGTATGTTGAGAAAAAGAAAAAGGAACAAAAGATGTCAGTCGATGCGGAACTTTAAATCCGTGCAAGTTCCACACGGATATATGGAAGGAGCGCACACTGACCCGAAATACGAAATAGCAGCTGCCATAAAGTAAAAAAAAAAACAACAACATATGATGTCAACCTGGAAGGAAGAGATTGAAGACCCTCCACCATCATTACTGTCCCATTTGGGATCACTACGGGTTCCGGTGAAAGACAACAACGGGGAAAGAAACAAGGATAAGACGAATGTTATTTGCCACCTATGTCCGGTAGTTCTCAAACACTTACATTTGCTGTCTCTCTCTCTCACACACACACATGCTGTAAAATAGAGGAATAGAACCCAGGAGTTGGACGTTGAAAGTATGTAAAGTTTCACTTTCGTTTCACGCCAGCATTAGTTATGTTAGTTATGGACCGTACCCCCACGTATATAACTGTCCCCCCCCCCCCCAACACCGACCAAAAAAACCAATCTCCCCTCTATGTTTTTGACAAATCACACCCTGCACGCACACACACACACACACACATACAGATACACACGTACGGATACACAAAGATGCCTAAACAGTTTGTTAGCTGTCCTAAAGTTAATAATTTGGTTAATTTTGTTGTCAATGTTGCTCTTAAGTTTGTTATAAGAGAATACAAGTCTGCCCTCTTCTTCTTTTTTTTTTAAACAGATTTTATGGTTTTTAGACATATAAAACACAGAAACAAGACCCCCCATCCCGACCCCTCAGACAGCACATGACAGAGTTACAGACTTATACAGACAAATGAGGAAAAAAAAAAAAAACAACACAATACACCAGTCATCATCATTATACTATTATTATTCATGTCATACAGAACTTGAGGGTTGTAAGGCTAAGCCTTCTTCCATTCAGAAAACTGTCTGCCCCAGGTTTAATCAGTCCATAACACCTTCTTCTAGTCTTCAGTAGTCCACTGGCGGTGTTTCATGGCCCAGGCAAACCTCTTTTTCTTATTCTGAGGTCTCAGCAATGGCTTTCTTGCTGCAAGTCGACCCACCAAACCTGCAACTTGAAGTCTTCTCTTCACAGTTGAAACTGAGACTTGCTTACGACAACCACTATTGAGCTGTGCTTGAAGCTGTTGTCCAGTGAGTTGCCTATTACACAAGCTGTTGACTCTCAGAAACTTGTCTTCTGATTCTGTTGTGGCTTTGGGTCGGCCAGACCTCTTCCTGTCAGCATTTCCCCCAGTTTCTGAGTGCCTTTTGATGGTGAAGGAAACTGGACTTACTGACACCTTGACTTTCTTGGCAATTTCTCTGTAGGAAAGACCTACATTTTTAAGTGTTATGATGTTCTGTCTCTCTTCTATCGTTAATTGCCTTTTCCTCACCATTTTTATAGTAACGCACTACTTTCTGCAGTACAGTACTGTTCAAATAATGCTCACAACAGTATGGTACCAAGGTGTGTTCCAACACTACTTTTATGCAGACAGAGGAGGTTGGAAGTAATTAAGAAACGTAGGAACACCTGTAGGAATTGGTAGCACCAACTTTCGAGGCTTGATCAACCTCCATTGCTACAGAACTGCTTTCAGTTATTAACCCATTTCTTGTTAACCTTTGTACATTATTTTTCAGTTTTGTTTTACCTTACCTTTTTTTTTTTTTTTTTTTTTAAACCTCTGGCTTTAAACCTCTGGCACTGCTTACCTTTGTACTATTTCAAGCCGTCCATTGGACTTGAACTGCTTGAATTTCAATATAAAACTGGAAAAATTGGGGTGTTCTAAAACTTTTGACCGGTAGTGTATGCACTCTCTTGAAACTGCTGACAATTTTTTGTTGGCCTTTTTCCCACCCTTTTGCCCCACCCCCCATATTGACCAGTGACTTCCATTTTAAATACTGTTTAAGGCCCATCTTTTTGTTGCATCTATCTCCATGATAGACTCAGTTGGTGATTGTAAATTGGGTTTTCAGTCTCCTTTTAGAATCTCTAAAAGGGCCCTTTCTTGGTTTTAACCCTTTTCATGGTTTTTGTGCAGTTTGTTTTGTTGCTCTCCCAATTTGCAACTCTTGTCCCTTAGTTGTGTTTTTTTGTTTGTTGGTTTGTTTTTGGGAGAAATGTAACACATTACATTAACGATTTCAAGCTTTTTTATGAAACAACAAATTCTGCTATTAAGCTTTATGTGATTTGGAAATTTAGTCAATAATTCAGCTGATCCATTTTTTTTTCTCTTTCCTGTTCTTCTGTTGCAGTTATAGCAAATGATTTTGGAAAAAATAACATACATAAAAATGCAATGTAGAACAATGTAACTTTCATGCAGTACTTTATTTACAAACAGTCCTTCCTTGGTACTGTTTTTTGTGTTTACATTGCACCCAGCCACAAGTCCACTATTTTGGCAAGAGGCAAGCACCTGGATTTCTTGAAGGAAAGGTGGCATGTCTTGTTTGTTTCTCTTGTTTCCAAATTCAGAAGTATTACATATTTTGATAGTCTCCTCTCGCAACATGAAGTTTTGAACTGAAGCAATCAAGATGTGATCAAAGGGTTTGAACAAAAATATCGCATTAACTTTGTAGGAGTTACAACCTTTTGTAACATAATCCATTTTTGGAGGGAACAGTTAGACAAAGATTGTTCTAAATATGAGGATTGTTTTTAATATTTGTACAGTCAAAAACTGCCTGAAGTCTAGAACCCATAGATGTTATCGAATTCTGTTTCCTCCCTGCAGATGCCTTTACTACAGAAGCCTTCAGTTGCTACTTGTTTGTGGGTCTTCCTGCTCCGGGTTTTGTCTGGAGTAACTGAAAAGCATGTAATATTGGGTTGAGATCAGGTGACTGATGTGACCACTGAAGAAAGTCTCTCTTTACCTTTAAAAGCTCTTTTACAGTATTTTTTTTGGGTCATTTTTGTTGTACTATGAAGCACTGTCCTGTCAGTTTTGCAGCATTTGGCTGAATCTGAGCAGAAACGATAGCCCTCTGTACTTAAGAATTCATCCTGTCACCTCTATCAGTATTTACATCATTTCCTCAGGCAGCCATACATGCCAAAGCCATACCACTGCCACCACCATTTTGGCTTAAAAGTCTGGTTTCAACTAGCTTTATATGTCAAGTGTCATGAGATAACGTTTGTTATGATTTGGCGTTATATAAGTAAAATTTGACTGATTGAATCATGTTTTACAGATGTGGTGATATTGGATCATAAGCTGCTCCTCACCTTCACTTTTCTCGTACCAGCATTCTAGTACAAATCAGTAATTTAATCTGTCTCGAGCAGGGGTGCCAAACATATGATCCATGGGCCAAAACTGGCCTGGCAAAGGTTCTAATCCAGCCCACAGGATGAATTTGCGAAGTGCAAGAGTTACACTGAAGATATTAACAGTCAAGGGGGTCAAACTCATTTTAGTGCCAAACTCCAAAATGTTACCAATATTCTGCATGTTACTAAATGTTCTGTACATTTGTAGATCCACTGTTATCTGTAAGTTGTAATGCACATGTGTAAATCATAGGTGTAGGCATGGTATTGTTAAAATTGCATTTATTTTTCTTAAGAAATTTCAGGTTTCCAGGTTACTCAACAACCTCGACAACAACTCGACAACAACCTCTGCATCAACGTGAAAAAGACAAAAGAGATGATTGTGGACTTTAGGAGGAGCAGACACTGTCCCCCTCCCCTGCACATCGGTGGAGCAGCTGTGGAAGTGGTCCCCAGCGTCAGGTGCCTGGGTGTCCACCGCAGTGAGGACCTTACCCGGAGCCACAACACCTCAGGCTTGGTTAGGAAGGCTCATCAGCACTTATACTTCCTTAGAAGACTGCAGCGGGTTGGGCTCAGAGGATCAGTCCTGTCCTCCTTCTACAGGTATGTGGTGGAAAGTGTCCTCACCTCCTGCATCCCAGTGTGGCATGGCAGCTGCTCTGTGGCAGAGAGGAAGGCTCTGCACAGGGTGGTGAAGGCTGCACAGAGGGTCATCAAGTGCAGCCTTCCCACCACCACAGACATTTACATCTCCAGGTGCAGAAAGAGGGCCAACTGCATCATGAAAGATCCCACCCACCCTGCAAATGCACTTTTTGTCCCTCTTCCCTCAGGAAGAAGGCTGCGGAGTATCCAGAGCAGGACCACCAGACTAAAAAACAGTTTCTTTCCAACAGCAGTGAGGCTGTTCAGGCACTGCTCCGTAGCCTCTCACCCAAGGGACAGTTACACAAATACCTAACTACCCCTTATTGCACTGCCTCTTTGCACTTCACTCTGCTGTTTGCACTGTACTTCAGCATCTACTGTGTATAGGCTAGGTTAGGTTGTAAATAAGTGCTATTATTTTTATGTAGGTATTTTAAAGTTTAATTTTAGATGTATATTTTACTGATTTTAAATTAGCCTTAGTTTTAGTTGTTTTTAAGGTATTCATTTATTTACTAGTTATTTATTTTATTCATATGGCAAATACAGGTCCTCAGAAACCAGTTTCATTCTCTTCTTTGTGATGGAATGACAAAACTCCTTTGAATCCTACTCACAATCTTTTGAAAGCATAATTTGAGCATGTAAACATTTTCAGAATGTAATTTGACTGTTTTGCACTAAAACAGTGAGAAAGGTTTGGATTTTTCATTATTTATAGGTTATCATGCCATTATTTCACTGGTCCAGCCCAAATGAGTTTCACACCCCTGGTTTAAGAGAATCTTATTCCACAACTATGCAGGCTTTTTTCTGGTAAATTGTAATCTGATCTTCCTGCTGTTGAGTGATACCAGTGTAATGCACCTTGTTGTTACTCCACTGTATTTACATTCAGGTGATGTCTCTTGATTGTAGACTTTGATACTGACATACCTACTGCCTTAAAAATTCTTCTTGACTCTGCTGGATGCTGATCACAACAAAACAATCCCACTATCACCCACCTTAGTTGTGTAAATTGTAGTATTACCACACATTTTCCAAAATATTTACTTTATCCTCAAAATATCAATATGTGGGGAAAATATGGCCTGTAAATTATGGCAATTAAGTGGTTAATGAACTCCACTTTGCACTGTGGTTTATTTACACAGATAAACTTGTACAACAAAATATAGTTATATCCATGCATCCAACAGAAACAGCTGATGATATAAAGGAGTGTTTTATTAAGCACATTCTTCAAGGCCAAATCACAACACAGCAACACTAACAAACCCATGACTTCACTAAATTACTACAGTTGTATGTGAGAATTTTGGATCCCTTTGGAACTAGCATAATTGTTTTTTTGTTTTTTTTCCAAATTAAAAGATGTAAACAACACCTATGTTTCAATCACTCCTTTTTGCCCCCTTGGCATGACAAGTCTTATGGTGACTGGAGGAAGAACGGCTTGGTCTCACTTTAAAATTTGTACATTGATGGTGAATTTGCATCTTTCAGTCAACTACAGAGACAATATAACCTCTCCAACTCTCACTTTTTTTTGGTATTTACAGGTCAGACATTACGTCATATGTAAAATCCCAAGTTACAAAAGTCTTCCTATGAAGCATGAGATCTATAATGTGCTGAAGAGCCCTTCTTCCTCCAGACATCTCATCTCAAAATTTCTACATTTGTTTGATGAATGTGTTGAAGCAGATAGTGTGAAAATAAGAGATGCTTGGAGAGATAGGCATTCAGTTAACTGAATCTATGTGGGACAAGTGTTTGTCTAAGATTCACTCCTGTTCTATAAACAGTAGGCATCAGCTGATCCAATTTAAGACTGTCCACCGTCTCCACTACTCCAAAGTCAGGCTGAACAAGATTTATACCTCAGCCTCCCCAGTGTGTGATAAGTGTAAAGTGTTAGAAGGTACCTTGTCTCATTCCTTTTGGTTCTGTTCCTCATTGACAGGTTTCTGATCTAAAATATTTGACTGGTTCCCTTCAGCCTGAACCAGCCTGCTATTTTTGGCTGTTGTCAGACTGTCGGGAATATACCTGCAACATTACAGCGTCCACTGGAACATGGAATGATAATCGCTAAGAGACTGGTATTAAAAGAATGGAAGTCTTCAAATCCTTCATTTTTTCAAGCATGGGCCAATGATATGTAGTCATTAATACAGATGGAAAAGCTCAAGGGCCTCATGTTCACAGACTTGGGTGGATTTCATACGTAAACCTGGCGTACGCCCATATCCAGAAAAGTCAGAACGCACAAAACAATCCAGATGTATAAAACTGAGTGTACACCTGAATCCACGTACATTTCCTTTATTCATCTCAATCTGCTGGAATTGAGCGCATATGTTGGAGTACCTGACTCCTCCCTCTCCACGCCCACATTTAAATATGCAAATTAGTATAAACAGGGTCTGCAGGTGGGATTCCCTCTGGGATTCACCTGTCTGCATGATCAGATGATGACGTCAAGGTGGACGCGAAGCGGAGGACGAAACAGGGGGAGGGAGAAAAGAGACGAACTGAGACTGTTTGAGCAGAAAGTGGACGATACTGTGGGTGACACTGGTCTGACTGGACTGACTGGGATCAGCACCAGGGTAAATATAGATTTAGTATTAGTGTAAGTCACACATGAGTTTATTCTACGGGTCATCCAATAGTCTGATCACAGCCAAACAAGATAAAGGTTCATGCGTAATCATGTCAGGAAATCAAAGAGGAAATCCTAGACTGTGACTCCTGTTAAATCACTCAAATTATTATTTTCCAACAATGAGACAGCAGACAATGAGACCCAGTATCATCCTCCTGTCACAGAGGCTTCTGTTGACTCCCCAGTGTTAGCCGGTCCTCCGGTCCACCACAGCCCACTGCTGATGACCGTCCGACCGGTGTCCAGAACACCGGCATGGGTCCGTGCTGACCCGAGTCACCAGAGGACATCATGAGGACAATGGGCGGAGTCAATGAGTGACTGGACCGACTAATAAATGTTCTCACAGACATGAACACTACAGTAAATGCATTTATCAACCAGTGAATTTTGTGTCCTTGTCTCTTTATATGGTTGTTGCTGAATGTCTTCCCGAGCAGGATTGGCTTTGATGGGTCCAGGGTTGGTCTAATTGGTTCTGGTTCTGGTGGTGGATGTGCTGCTCTGACAGTAGGATGACGTGCCGGTGAGTTCATTGTTCTTCTGTGTATCTCTGATGTGCACAACGTCACCTCTAAGTGTCTCCAAAGGTTCCAAACACTAGAAACGTGCGTATGCCAGCTGTGGACTTGGTGTGGAAGACCACATATTTCCATGGTCACCTCACTCTTTATACATCTGAACGTGAGCGTGGAAAAGGGCGTACACCAGGTTTTTGTGCGTACGCACACTTTATACATGAGGCCCCTGGTCTTTGAGGACCTGTTCTGTGAACACTTTTTCAAGTGCTTGGACTCCGTTTCTCACATACTTGGAGGAAGTTAAATTGGACTAGGGAGTATATCTGTGTACCAGTGACTGTCTTCAGCCTCTTCCCCTCTTTCTTTCTTTGAAAAAGGACTGACTAGTTAAGTAATTAATTGTTACACATATCTGAGCCTTTGTGTTTTTTTTGTGTGTGTGTTTTACATAACTGAACTAACATAACTGCAAAACAAAATAAATATATATACATATACATATATATATATATATATATATATATATATACGTATATATATATATATATATATATATATATATATATATATATATATATATATATATACTCTGACTCTTCAAATAAACACTCAACAACCATGGGTCCTTTTCCATATCATACAAATACTGTGTTTGCATCTGTTCAACTAAAAATCCATCACCAAATTGCTGTTGCTGTTTTCAAGGAGCACCCAGATTTTCTATACAACTGTATGATGCACATAACAGTGACTTCTTTAATCAGCATTTTGTGATTTGTGTTCCATTAACAGGAGGGGATTGGCTTCCATTGTCTTGTAATCTTACAGGCTCTTGGACTTATCCTGGTTGTTCATATATTTTTGATAAACCACTCCCACCGTGGTGAAGAAGTTTCCCATAAAGAGGACCATGTATGAGCAGCCACACATCGCCACCTACAAAAACATCAATGACATACACTCAGAAGCCAAATGTGTATGTTTTAAGAACTACACATTTACTGTGAATTTTAAAAAAAAACAATATTCAGAAAATAACAGCTGAAAAAAACAGGCACTCTCAAGAGCCCATCTCTCTGCTAAAAAAAAATCATGTACACATTGAGCAACAAATGACAAAGCTGAAACCAGAAGTTTACATACACCATATAAAAAGACACATAACTTTTTTTCCCTCACACTCAAACTTTTCTTGTTCTAAGTCAGTTAGGATTACCAAAATTATTTCTATTTGCTAAATGCCAGACTAATGAGAGACAGGATGTTTTAGAAAATTGTTTAGTACCTTCTTCAAAGTCAGAGGTTTACACATATTTCCTTTCCTTTCGGTAGCTTTGCTTTTAAACTGTATGACTTAGGTAAAACATTTGGGGTGTCCTTCCACAAGCTTCTCACAGTAGTTTAGAATTTATCCTCCTGGCATAGCTCATGTAACTGAGCCAGCTTTATAGGCAACTTTTTCAGCTCTGCCCACAAATTTTGTATAGGATTGACATCAGGGCTTTGTGACAGTCACTCCAAAACATTGACTTTGTTTTCCTTAAGCTACTTTGTAACTACAGTTTGGCAGTATGCTTAAGGTCATTGTCCATTTGGAAGATCCACTTGTGCAAAGCTTTAACTTCCTAGTTGATGTCTTGACATTTTTCTTCAATATTTCCGCATAATGTTCTGTTCTCATGATGCCAGCTATTTTGTGATGTGCACCTGTCCCTCCTGCAGCAAAATGCCCCTTTGAGGTGCAGCTATCAATTATTTTTTTAATCCCTTAATCCATCAATTATTTTCTTTAATTCAATAAAACGATTATTTGAATAAGCAAAAAAATAGTAAAAATGTGAAAGACATCTGAAAATGACAAACAACTTGTCCTTCATTCCGGAACCAGCTGAAACAACAACCACAAAGTATAAAAGGATATGTAAAAATACCTATACAAAACTATATAAACTAGAAGCACTCGGAGAGCGCAGACCTCCGCCAAGGCTGATCAGTGCCCCCCCCCCCCCCCCCCCGTGGGCTCCCCCACGCCAAGGAGGTTATGTTTTTGCCAGGGTTTGTTTGTTTGTTTGTCTGTCTGTCTGTTAGTGTGCAACATAACTCAAAAAGTTATGGACAGATTTTGATGAAATTTTCTGGTCTGTGCCCCCCCCATGGGCCCCCCCACCCCCGATCACCACCAAAATTTAATCATTTCTTCCTTATCCCATTTCCAACAAACCCTGAAAATTTCATCCAAATCTGTCCATAACTTTTTGAGTTATGTTGCACACTAACGGACAGACAAACAAACAAACAGACAAACAAACAAACCCTGGCAAAAACATAACCTCCTTGGCGGAGGTAATAAAACAAACAAGTCAAATGAAATGTGCACTGCAGTCTTCAGCACATTTGTATCCAAATAACTAACTTATGAACAACTTAAAATGGAACTAATATACAACTTTGTGAAACCGACATTTAACAGAATAAAAATTAAGGAAACAAAGCTTCGATTGAGAAAAATTGTAATTATATATATATTTCTTAATTGATTCAAGTGTATTAATCATTTCAGCTCTAAATGCCCCCTAAACATGATGCTGCCAGTACGGGATTTGTTTCACTATGGATAATGACGCTCTCTCACTAGCATCAACCAGCATCTTCACAGGGTCTTAAGCTTTTGTTCTGGGGTTGATTTGCAGATTTTACACCAAAGCATGTTCATCTCTGAGACACAGAACCCCTCTCCTCGTTGAGCAGGATAATGGCTGGACATTCCCATGGTGTCTAATGCTGTGTTTCCACTACGTGGTACTGGCTCAACTCTACTCTGCCTTTTTGCATTTCCATTATGTAAAAGAACTTGCAATCTGGCGCCCGGTACAAGTTATTGGTATCTGCTCCGCCAAGGTTCCAAAGCAGGGGAAGAGATACTAAAATGTGACGTGTAAACACTGCAGACCACTGATTGGTTAGAGTGCAGCATTGTGTTATCAATATGCAACCCACCATTTTTTTAAAAAACAGATGCAGAAGTGTACAGCAAATATACTGGTAGGTTAATCCAGTGGCCGATAAAAAAATTCAGTGTGAGCTTGACGGGGCAACATGCAACCAGCGAGTTTATCAGCAACAGACGACACGGAAGTTACATGCCGCGTCACTATGATGTACAGATACTCTAAAGTCGGTAGTATCCTGTAATGGAAATGGTCTCCAGGAATAGTATCTGGTACCCGAATCAAGTGGAGTTGGTTCCATGTAGTGAAAACACAGCATTCTGTGTGTAAAACTGTTTGAATAGATAAACATGGCAACTTCAGGCATCTGGAAACTGTACCCATGGATGAGTCAGACTCGGAGGTCTCGAATTCTCTTTCTGATGTCTATAGATATCAATTTTCTCAAGATGTCACACAAGGAAATAGTGTGTTTGAGGCATGCATTATAATATGGCAATTGCTACTGCCACAGTACTGTGGCGCAAAATATCGGTTTGTCAATTGCCACAGAGCCAATCAAATGCTAGCATTTGTACTAGAGCCAATTATGGATACTGTTACATGAACTCATTAGCCTCTTGTTGCCACAGTACTGTGGTGATATAGGGCGTTCACTTCAGTGCATTCTTTTGTACATTTTGCTACCACAGTACTGTGGCAATTGATGGAACAAATGACAAATTAGTGATCGTATAGAATAGGAATTATTGTTCTAAATACTCTGTATGTTGTTTTATATTGTTCTTTGCTCTGTGCAGTCAATGAGGCTGGAGAAGGGGGGCAGAGCTACATGTTAGATGCGGCAGTGTGCCCTGTGACTTCTCAGTTCTCTGTCAGTTCAGTGTATTGAATGCTGTGGTCCGAATTCTGCACTCTGAACATAGTCCCAGTGACTGATTTATATCAATGCTGGATTTACCTATCGGTGCCCTTGGCACCGCCCTCCCCAAAAAAAATCTTCAGGGGAAAAAAAAAAAACAAAACAAAACGCTACTTTGACTGGGAATTGAACTGAAGTGTTCCGCGTTGCAGTCCAATACATTACTGAATGACCTATATCTCCACTGGGTCGAAATCTGACCCATTTGCTATATTGCTTTGGTACTTTTTGGGATGTAACAAGTTACCAGTCTACACATGATGGAACGAGGGCGCTGACTGGCTCTCTGGTAATAGAAAAACTGATATTTCGTGCCACAGCACTGTGTCAGTGGCCACTTCGTTATAATATATCCACAAGTGTACTTCCAATTAACCCAAATGTTATCAATTAACCTATTAGAAGCTTCCAAAACCATGGCATCATTATCTGGGATTTCAAAAATTATTTAAAGGCATAGTGATCTACTGTTTTTAAATGTATGATTTTGAAGAATTTTTTTTTTTTTTTTAAATTCTCAAAGAAAAAGAAAAGTATCTTGCTCATTATGGCATTTAGCAAATGCATATAATTTTATCCAAACTGACCTAAAACAGGTCTGATTAGATGTCAGACAGTGGGGGGGGATTGTGACTTTCTATAGAGTGTATGTAAATGATATTGATATCTTTATTTTACAAACACACCAGAAATCTGCCTTAACAAATAATACCAAAAAAGGCAGACAAAACATTTTCTATTGTTGAGTCCCTTTAAAGCACTGGTTCCCAACCTTTTTAGGCTCGTGACCCCATTTTAACATCGCAGTTTCTGGCAACCCCAGACATTCAAAACTTAGACTTTTTTGGCTAAAATTTTTTTGTGTTTGATCATGTAATAGTTTGCTATACTATGTTGCAAATAAACATTCATTTTAGAGAACATTTAGTCTATATAATGTATAATATTGTGGACGGAGGCAGAAAAGCCAGGTGTAGATTACTGCACAAAGGGAGAATGGGATTTTCCTTGGTCAGGATATGTACAGTCAGTCCATCTTGGATTTACAAGGCTGACAATTAATACTGAACAAACAAGAACTCAAACTATGAATTATGAAAGAACTGCAGCATCTGAAACCGACCACAATGAACATTTGAAAGATAAACAGTACCACAGTGCTGCAGTTTCAGACTCACAGTTTGTCATGTCTTTTATGTATTGGGATTGTCTCTCTCAACTCACCATATATTTTTTTAGTAAGTTTTTATTTTGATCATTTACTAGAAATTTCAGGCAACCCCATTTGAACTCCAGGCGACCCCACATGGGGTCCCGACCCCAAGGTTGAAAAACACCGCTTTAAAGAATATAAGCTATTACATCCCTGAATATAATATCCAATATTCAGTGAGATGAAAAGCCAAATGCTCTTTTGTCCTCACACCAAACAGGACTTTTCTTGTTGAAAGAATCTTTCAGAATTTAGAATTTTTGACATACAGAGCCATACTACCTCAAACAAAAGACTGAGGTACTCAGTGAGTCACCAATGTCATTAGATGTAAAATTCGAATTTCATTTAGGTAAAATAGTACCTAGAACAATTCAGCATTACAGATGGAGTAGCTTTACCTGCCATTCTTTACATTCAGGTAACTGGAACATCCTGAACAGTGTGATGCTGTTGTAGAGCTGCCAGAACTGGAAAAAGAAAACTGTGGTGGTTCATTCATACAAACAGGATTTAAGTTTTTGACCCAAATTTACAGTGTTTAAATCTGAATTTCACCAGATATGTCTTCTAAATTTCAGAAATATCTGTAGCCATAAAATGAATACAGCCTGAGTGTAAGAGAGCAGTCAACAGTATTACAAAGGATACTCACTTGACCGAAGAATAAGAAAGGAAGCAGAAAGGACAGGCCTCTCCACATCCAGGACTGAAAACCCTCTAAAAACAAGGTCAGGACACAAATCAGCTGCATTAACAGCTTACACTGGCATACAAGTTTCAGAAAAAAGACATATAAATAAATGATGGTGAACATTCAATTGAACATGCATACACAGAAAAATTAATCACATAAATTAAACTAACACATCATTCATTAAGTCATATAGTCACTAACATTTATGTACTTCATGAACATCAATACAGGATGTCCAAGGTAATCTGGCATGATTCTACAATGAAAATCACTGCATGGGTTCAGAGACACCTCCAGAAACTGGCTGTGGACCATTGATGCCAGCTTAGCCCTTTTGTTGCAGACAGTGTTGTCAGGGAAGCAAAAGTTGTCCAAGATCATGACAATACTGGACAATTCCACTCACCCACTCCATGACGTGCTGGTCATTCACAGGAGTATGTTCAATGAAAGACCCAGATTAATCAATCATCATGATTTCTGATTAAAAATAATGCAATTAACCCATCTGCAGCGCAGAATGAGTCTGAACATCTCTGCCAACGCATTTCGGGCAGTTTGTCCAAGTAGTTACCGTCATGCATGCACAAATGGGCAGTTGATCCAGTAGTGACAGGCAGCAGAACCAACCGATAAAAATGAAAGATGCTAAACCCTCTCTGGCCCTCTCTATGGGAAATTTGAGCACAAAAACCCACAAAATGGAAGTTGACCGACAAAGTATTATGCACACTCTGCAGGAAGGAGTTTTCTTTTCACTGAGGCACTTCCAGCTCAAAATACCATATTAACGTGAAGCATACGTTAGTCAGGGATTCTGCTAGCACTTCGGCTAACGTGTCGCCCAGCTTGCGACAAACATGTTGAATGCATAAATACTCCCTTCTTTCTTGAGTCTGTTTGCTCATGCAAGATGAAATGTTATTATACATAGATTAAAAATGAACAATATTGAATCGAAATTAATCCACAGGGTATGTATGTATGTGTGTATATATATATATATATATATATATATATATATAGGGTGGGGAAGCAAAATTTACAATATTTTGAGGCAGGGATTGAAAGACAGTGTATGACCAATTAGTTTATTGAAAATCATGAGAATTTATTTGCCACAAGAAAATTTACATAATAGAAAATGTTTTTATTCTATGTGTCCTCCTTTCTCAATAACTGCCTTCACACGATTCCTGAAACTTGCGCAAGTGTTCCTCAAATATTCAGGTGACAACTTCTCCCATTCTTCTTTAATAGTATCTTCCAGACTTTCTCGTAATAGTTTTGCTCATAGTCATTCTCTTCTTTACATTATAAACAGTCTTTATGGACACTCCAACTATTTTTGAAATCTCCTTTGGTGTGACGAGTGCATTCAGCAAATCACACACTCTTTGACGTTTGCTCTCCTGATTACTCATATGGGCAAAAGTTTCTGAAAAGGTATGGATAATAGTGTTAGGTATGATTATGACATCAATATACGTTTGGTTTCAAAACAATTGACGTAGTGCCTGCTGAGAAAAAACAACTAAATGTTCATTGTAAATTTTGCTTCCCCACCCTGTATATACACACACACACACACACACACACATTTACATACATACATGCACACTCACACACACACTTACAACAATTTCCCCCTGGGATTAATACAGTTTTCTGATAATTGTTGTGCACCAAATATTCTTGCTAAAAGAAAGAAAATGTATTTTAGTGTTGCAATAAATTTAAATAAGAGCCATTGTTTTGCTTATTTTGCAGTTCATAATCTGACCATTCAGCTCGTCCTTACAGTTGTTGATGACTAGTCAACTATTGAAATAGTCATTAGTTGCAGCCCTACAAAGTACTGAAACTTGCCTATATTAGGGCATTGGTGACTTCAGATTTTTTTCAGATCGACTTATTTGTCAATAAAGTCGAAGTCGAATCGACTAATTGTGTGATGACGTCATCACATTGACAGCAGAGGAACAACACAGACACATACCCATTCAACAATTAGCAACTTGTACCAACGTTCACTGTAACATTAACAATGTAAAGTGCAGAATAAAAAACTTGCAAGACACAAGCATCGACAGTCCTTCTCAGCCTATGTTTTGTTTAGTTAAATGTCTAACACCTTGAGTTTTCTTTTAAATTTAAGTGAACATAAAGTGGGAGAAGGTTAAGACAGCGGCAGCCAAGACACACAGCATGTTAGAGAAAAGAGCGCACTGTCTTCATGAAAGAAATAAACAGAATAATCCAGACACACTGACTGTCCACATTATTATTCAATACTGGTTGTGCTTGCATGGTTCACAGAACATTACTTAAACGATAATTTTTCTAGATCACAATCAATTTAGTAATCCTACTCTGAGTCATCTTCTTCCTTCAGTGTTGGCCTTGCATTAGTGATGCGTGGGTCAGGGGTTTTTTTTCCAACCCACTTCTGTGGAATTATTTGACCCCGCATATAGTGACATTTTTTGGAACTGCACCAACCCAACTTGGGTCCGCTGATCTGTGCATTACTATCTTGTGGTCCACGTTTTCATGTAGAAAGATGAGAGTATCAACATGCGCTGAATGAAGGCTTGCACGCTGTGGGGTGAGGGATGGGAGAGAGAATAACACACGACTAGTCAACTCCTCCAAAGTAACGTCGACTTGTGCCACAGACGTCGACAAACCGTTTTTTCTCTTAATGCCCTGGCCTATATACACCAAAATGTTGTTCCACTACCGTTAAGAGTGTGTTTATGTAATGTGAAGAGGAATTAGGGCCTTATCTGTTATTTGAACCTTTATTTATTCAAGGTACCAATCACAACCTATATCTTAGATTTAACAAGCTTCATTTCTGAGCTGGTAGTTGCTAAGGCAATTTTTCTCACCGACTGTTAGATCCATGTTGTGTCTTTCTCCCAGTGCTCGCAGTCTGTACAAACAGCCACTCTGATAGTAGTACTGCAGAAACTGGACGAAGCCTACTTGGCATACAAACAAAGAAAACAAATGCAAACTATTCATGAACTGACTGTTGACTAACATCAGTCATAGGGCCAGATTTAAAAATGCTTTGAGCCAGTGCAAATCTTCTCTTAGAACTGAGAGGAAGTTGTAGAAGACAGGTATTTTTCTATACTTGTGTTAATTTATTCGGAATTACAGAGGAAGGGGTATCATAGCATATTGATTACAATATAGTCCATGGTGGTGTTCCTGTATTTCTCTGTATTAGTGATATTAAGAAAAACATGACCCTGCCACCACCATCTTCCTCTGTGGAGCATGCTTTTCCTCATTAGGTGAGTCCATGTTTGACCTGGCATCAATTTACACTGCTCCTGGTACATTGAGTTGATCATCACTGAAATCATCTGGTTACGTGCGTATTCCTGAATTTGCGTTAGTAGATCCCCGCAGAAATGGCCACTCCCATCTGAGCTCTTTTTGGATTGTGGCCTCATGCTTAATTGCACAGCTTTATTAAATCTGGCCCATAAGGTCACACAGTTACACTGCAAACACAATTAATCACTTACACCTTATGAAGAAAATATTGGAAATTTGTTTTTTTTATTACTAATATTAATAATAAGAAGAGAAATTATTTGAGATATCAGCAACCGAAAAGATTTCTCAACAAAAAAAAAAAGTCTAGCGACTGAAAGAGACTTCTTATTAAACAAAATTTCTTTGTTTGCAATATCTGATCAAACAGAGATACTTTTTGAAGGCGAGGTACACCCTGGACATGTGGTCAATTCATCACAGGGCTGACATAGAAAGATGAGCACACCAACAACCACTTCTCCACAAATGTCAGAAAATTATTACTGAAATGTTCCTCAAAGAAAGACAGGGAGGGATTCAGAATGAGAGTGTGAGTGATGGTTGTTAACAGATGCCGCAGAGCCCAGAGAAGTTGACAATGTTGACACAGTGAAGGCTTCCTTTTGGCTTAGTAAAGGTTGAACTAGCATTTGTGTAGCTCTGTGTTGTAGTGAATCTGAAGTGTGTTATTTCATTGTGTCTACAATGAAATACAAGTAAAATTCAATTTTAACATTGCTTTTTTTTTTTTTCCACATTTTCCACACTGGTCCAACCGCTCATGGTGTTGTATTAGCACATATTGGGGCTAGACCTCTTAAGAACATTATTTTATATTTTCAGACATTATGTTGATGAAATGAAATATGATGTGTATCACATCCCTTGTGACTACACCAGGAAGGAAAGAAAAAAACATTAAAAATTTACAAGATGTGAAAGAATGGGGACAACATTCAAAGAAGCTGGGGACAATCTTGAAATATATGAGTGTCTTACTTTGGTACAGAGAATATGTGAGGAACTGGCTCCTAAACATCTGGTAGAGAACGCCCTCGGGCCTGTGGACACATTACATGTCTGCTTTGAATGCATCTCTGTTAAAATTATGCGAGCACTGTGACTTTTAAAAGTAAGTTAATTCATGCCTGATGGGAATAATTTAAGATGAACTGAAGTTAAAGAATATTTTTAATAATGTTAAAACATTTTGACTGAATATGACCAAACAATATACGCAAACTCTTAACATTACTGATCTAGTTAAAATCACTCACCAGGTGAGCATGACACCTGACAGGAAGGTAGAAACATAGTGATGGAACACCCACCAGCCTTTAATCCTGAAATAACAAGGAGGACACTGAATAACACAAATGAGACTGGAAGAAGGGGTAAGTGCTACCATGATCTCCCACATTCACTTCCAATGTCACAATGTAATCCAAATGATTAGAGTCAAATCAGTATTAATCCATCTGGGTATATTTCAGATACCAATACCAGTTTTATTTCGATATAAAATAAGTTCTCAAGTAATAGTGTTGAATATTCAAGGAAAGCGCTAATCAGGTGAATTATTAAAAAAATAATAGTTGAATTAAGAATTGATTGCAAAACAGTTAAATCAGCCCTTGTGCTTTTACAGTAGAACCTTGCAGTACAAGTGCACCATAGTACGAGAAATTTGCTTTATAAGCCATGGCTCTTGAGAATTTTTTGTCTCGAAATACAAGTGGAAATCTACATTACGAGCAGGCGCTCCTACCAACAGGTGCAGCCTCCACAAGCTCACTTCACACTAAAGTACCAGCATTCAGATGGAGGAGGGGATGATGAAATTCCCCAACAAGGACAATATAATGGAGGAGGCCATCTCTGTGAGTAAACTAAAAGAAGTGCTGGCAAGAGATTTCTGATTTTGTTGAAAAAAATCATCCCAACAAATTAAGCTCAGGTCATGCAGCTGCATTTTCAGAACATTTTGAAAAGCAGAACAAAACAGATTTCTCTGGATGGGTTTTTAATAGCACCGCCTGCAAATGATAGTGACGGACAGTGAAAAGTGAGGCCAGAAAACCCAAATTACGTGAAGAGAGAGACAAAACACCGGAAATTCTTCTACTTCATGTTTTACTGGAAGGAAATTCTCCTTCCAGCGAGAAACCCTCTTCCTTCCTCACGCACACACAGATAGTCTCATCTTAAAGGTAAGTAAGTGGATAAAACCAGTTTATTTGTTTTTATAATTACTATTTTCTTTCTAACTGCACTTGACTGTTTTAAAAACCCTTATAAAAGGTTTTTTGGGTGGTTTTTGGCAGCTGGAATGGATTAATTACACTGAAGAAAAATATAAACGCACCACTTTTGTTTTTGCTCCCATTTTTCATGAGCTGAACTCAAAGATCTAAAACTTTTTTTGTGTACACACAAGGTTTATTTCTCTCAAATATTGTTCACAAATCTGTCTAAATTTGTGTTAGTGAACACTTCTTCTTTGCTGAGATAATCCATCCACCTCACAGGTGTGGCATATCAAGATGCTGATTAGACAGCATGATTTTTGCACAGGTGTGCCTTAGGCTGGCCACAATAAAAGGCCACTCCAAAACGTGCAGTTTTATCATGCAGCACAATACCACAGATGTCACAAGTTTTGAGGGAATATGCAATTGGCATGCTGACTTCAGGAATCTCCACCATAGCTTTTGCCTGTGAATTGAATGTTCATTTCTCTAGCATAAGCCATCTCCAAAGCTGTTTCAGAGAATTCATGAAGAAGACTGTGCGAGGAAAATGGTGGTCACACCAAATACTGACTGGTTTTCTGACCCCCCTGGACCACCCAATACAGTAAAACTGCACATTTTAGAGTGGCCTTTTATTGTGGCCAGCCTAAGGCACATCTGTGCAATAATCCTGCTGTCTAATCAGCATCTTGATATGCCACACCTGTGAGGTGGATGGATTATCTCAGACAAGGACAAAGGAGAAGTGCTCACTAACACAGATTTAGACAAATTTATGAACAATATTTGAGAGAAATAGGCCTTTTGGGTACATAGAAAAAGTTTTAGATCTTTGAGTTCAGCTCATGAAAAATGGGAGCAAAAAAAAAAGTGGTGCGTTTATATTTTTGTTCAGTGTATGTATCATTTCATTTCAATGGAGAAAACGGATTTGTATAACAAGTAAATTGCAAAACAACCCCGGTCATGGAACGAATTAAACTTGTTCTGCGAGGTTCCATACTTTTCTCTCCATGGGACACATGTGTTATGGAATGATAGGTTATCGAATAATGTGTTTTTCCTTACCATATAGTTTACATATGATGGAAATGTGTTTTGACTGTGTTTTGAGATATACATAATCACTGCAGTGTGAAATAAAAGCTGTGATACTATTAAGTTAGTTACTACTGCCAGTCCTCAAGCTCCCTCACCACAAGATGGCCTCCAAGCATATCTTTACACATTTTGTCTGTATCAAGAGCTCCATCATACAGAAGTCCATACATTTTTTAAACAGAATTTAAAAATCCATTTGCAGAAATGCATGGGATATTGATTCATGAAAGATTAACAAAGGAATGACAGTAAATTGTAGATTAAAACAAAAGAAAGTACAAGTTGATGATGCCAGCAACTATGTCAAAAATAGAAGCAGTGTGTCACTACATGACAAAAACACAGGGTTTTTTTTATATATATCAAGACAACCTTGGTGCAAACATTAATCCATCAATGTGGGGAAATGAACCTGCTTTTAGCATTAAGTAGGTGTTTCAGACATTTCCTAGTTCATCTGTTTTGCATTTATTTTGGCTACAAATTCAAGTGACTGAGTGTGTAGTTTTTATTTAACATGACCATTAAATGCTTAATTGACACTAGAGGTAACTGACAGGGTTACAAGTAAACTAACAAACTAAAAATAAATTGTTACTTTCTGAAAGAAATTATATTCTAAAGTACAAATAAACTCTAGACATTGAACAACTGAAAGCCCACAAAATCCTAGACATATTAAGACACATATTTGACACATTAATCAAGCATGTTTCAGACCTGCTTGAATTACATTAATAGCTGAAACCTATTTTGAAGGGCATTTCAGCAGATTGTTATAGAAGTGAAATACTACAGAAATATGAATGTTGTTTAGTGACTGTTCTGCGTGTGCACATCTCAGCTCTTTTAAAGAGACATGGCTTGAGGGTTTTTCCAATTTCTGCATTTTTATTGTGTGATGAAATGCTGAGAAACACAGAAAAACTAAAAAATTTGACACATCCTAGATAATCTAGGTATCCCAGAGCAGATACAGGGTACTAATGCTGTGCAATTCCCTATGCAATCAACAGGCGCAAATCATTCTATGTGGATTGAACTCTTGTCACATCCACATCAGGGGTGTCAAATCCAATTTAGTTCAGGGGCCACATTCAGTCCAATTTGATCTCAAGTGGGCCGGACTATTAAAACAATAGCATATTAACCCATAAATAATGTCAACTCTAAACCTTTGTCTATGTTTTAGAGTAAAAAAACTAAAATTACATTAAGAAAATGTTTACATCTACAAAGTATTTTTAAAAAAATGTGAGTAACATGAACCACCATGAATCCGAAATTTCTTAAGAAAAATAAGTCCAATTTTAACAATATTATGCCTCAACTTCTCACCTCCACAAGCGCATTACATCTTACAGATCACAATGGATCTACAAATACACAAAACATTTAGTAACAAGTGAAGTAAATGCAATTTGACCAATATTCTATCTAAGACATTTCAGGTTGTTTATATTTGTTCAGGTTATTCACATTTTTTGTGAAAGGATAGTTTGTAAAAGTAAACATGTTCAAATAATTTTACTTTTCTGAAAATAAAATTTGAAGTTGTCACTATTGATAGGTTATTATTGCATTATTTGACTGGTCTGGCCCATGGGTCATTAAATTGGGCTGAAAGTCAATTTCAGAAATTCATCCCACGGGCTAGATTGGACACATTGGCGGGCCGGTTTTGGCCTGCCAGCCATAAGTTTGACACCCCTGCTTAACATCAACAGAAGTTTCCATCAGCAAACTAATAAAGAATAGTGTTATTGTGGTTCATCAGGGGAGGCCTTTAGGTGCCTGAAAGATCAGTTCTGATGATAAAAACTATGTGAGTAGTTTCCATACCTGGAGCCATTGCTGATGAGGATACTCTCTCTGATTGTGAGTGTGCAGTAATACCACACCAACAGGAAGTTGAACAGGGCATCTAAAGCTCTGACAGACAGACAAACAAAAACTCTTTATTCAACATTACAGTTAATAACACAACACTTCACTATATGAATAAATGTGTCAGCCACAAAGACAAATGTCTGTCATATTCACCATGCCCATGCTGTGCACTGAACTCCGAAGCCCATATGGTCACAGTTTGGGCTTCACCCCTAAACAGTAGGGGAATAGATGTACCAAAAAGCAACTACCATCCACTAATTAACGCTACATCTCCACAGAGTATCACTTGCTGAATAAAGTGTTAAACTCAAAGGGCTTCATACAGAAGACCATCTATGAAGAAATTTTCACTTATTTTTGTTCATATCCTATATATTGTCTTATTTTGTTAGTACCCATAGATTTTTGGGCATCAACGTTTTCTTATTTTTGGTCTTACCCCAGGTAACAGAAAAAAAAAAAAATAGGACCAATGGCCCTGTAGCTTACCGACCAAATTAAAAGCTTTGGGAAATGTATCCAGATGCCATTTATTATCACCCAGTTATGTGTATTTATTATATGACAGAAATAGCCCATGTTTTGGTCATATTCCAATCAGATCTGTAAAAAATTCAAATTTCAACTTGATATCAGTGATACTTACTGATTTATTGTATCAATCCACTTCCTATCTCTAATAATGGGGAAATTTGTCAAAGTCGCACCACATCCAGAATCAGATCCGGATGGAAATAATGTCAATACCTTGTGTTGACATCATCATAAAGAAGCTGTATACTAAGTTTGAAGTCAATCAGAATTGTAGATTCTGAGAAGAAGACAATTGAAAATTTTGTAATGGATGACAGACGACAACAGATGACAGATGACAGACAACGACGACACCAGCCTTACCGGCCAACAAGCCAGTAAGCTAATAATTACTAGTGGTCGAGTACACTCTTATATTTGTTCAATGCATGGTTACACACGTTTTAAATTTTAGAAACACAGAAACACATAATACAATCTTATTCACATTATTTTATGCATAAGAGGAATTTCTATAATTGAGTATTAAATTCATGGTTGAAACCCATTTTTTTGTATTTGTCAATTTAATCATAGCATTGCTGTCAAGTGAAGTGTCTGACTGGACAACTTTATATCAGAAACAATAACAAAAGTTAATAATTAAACTAAAGGACATCTATGGGAAATGGGAAATCACACCTATTTGTAATGATAACCCATAAATAAATCGGGGGGATCCAGTAAGTCCTTTCAGATCTTCTTGGAAAGGAAAAAAAAACAAACAAACAAACAAACAAACAAACAAACAAACAAACAAAAAAAAAAAATATATATATATATATATATATATATGTGTGTGTGTATATATATATATATATATATATATATATATATATATATATATATATATATATATATATACATATATATATATATATATATATATACACCGCAAATTCCGGACTATAGACCGCACCTGAATATTAGCCGCAGACCCTAATTTTAGAAAGAAAATCAATTTTGTACACGTATAAGCCGCGCCGGTTTATAAGCCGCGGGTGTCCACCAGTGGCGATTTCTCATAGACTGCAAGAGAAGCCCGGCTTCCCCTATCATTACAAAAATTAAATGGTTAAATATGCTTGGTTGTGTTGACATTTCATTGACTACACGTGTTAAAACACGTTCATCTCACAGACGTGTTCGTTCAGAATCAGCTTTATCACAAATCATCAGACTCGATGTTGTTCACTTCTCATACATTCCCGTTGCGCTGTTTCCTCAAACGATCTATGGTCAATGCATTTCCCCTTTGAAGCCTGGCTTCTATGGGAGTCTATGGGACCGAGTGGAACCTTTTTTTTCATTGCGTCAAAACTGGACGGTAATTGGATAAAGGTTTTCTTTGAGTTCAAATGAAATCATTCCCTGTATGTAAATGGGTATGATATGTGTGAGCTTGCTGTCATATCTATAGGTTGATTCGTTGTTAATATGAGGATTAAAAAACAAAAGACAAAAAACGAGGCAATAAAAGGATAGTAATAAAAGCACATTTTCTCTTTCTTTTTTTTTTGTCGGTGGACTTATCGGGGTTTCCTTTGGATTCGTGCCGATATGGGATTGACTTGCTTTTGCGCCGGCTGTGGATTCATGGACTTAAAATGACTTGAAAGACACTTGAAAGTGAACAAATTTTTGTTTTTCGTTAGAGCAGGACTTTTAATTTATTTTTAAAATATAAAGATTAAAAACAAGTGATTAGGTCTGTTGTAATATCATTTTCATTTAACATTACGCACAACGTGCGCATTAATTCTGAGATGCTTTAAATTTATGACGGTCTCTGGAGAGCTTTATTGGGTGTTTTCATTCAGAGTTTTGTTTTGTATATTTGTGAAACAAACAAACAATAGGTGGTTTGCCCTCTCTAGGTCGGTGGGGAGTCTTCACCCCGAGTGGAGGAGTTCAAGTATCTTGGGGTCTTGTTCACGAGTGAGGGAAGGATGGAGCGTGAGATTGACAGACGGATCAGTGCAGCGTCTGCAGTGATTCAGTCGTTGTACCGGTCGGTTGTGGTAAAGAAGGAGCTGAGCCGAGAGGAGAGGTTACCCCCGCGATCCGGCCCCGGATAAAGCGGAAGATAATGGATGGATGGATGGTGAAACAATATTAACATTTGAAGGTTTACTATTTTTCCTTAAAAGTTCCCCTTTTGTGTGTGTTAATATTAACTTTATAAAGGTTAAGATGTTAATGTTATCCATTCCTGCATACATGGTAACAATAGATAGATTCTTCCCTGGGGTGTGGCAGGCAATGTAGCGGCTTATAGTCCGGAATTTAATATATATACATATATATCCCGCAATCTTGCAGTGAAAAAATAAGTTTTTTTTTTTTTAAATTCTGAGCACGATAGGCAAACAGACCAGTACATACCATCACTGCAAGATGGGGTACCATAGATTTTTCCTCTCCAAGAGAATCTGACAGGATGTACAGGATCCCCTTTTACTGTACTTTTACCTGCAAAATTATAGAGCACCTGGCAGAGAAACGAAGACCAATCTGATCCACACAGCACTTCCTACTCATTGAAATTCAGTCAATAAATACACTATATTGCCAAAAGTATTGGGACATCTGCATATACACACATGAACTTTAACGACATCCCATTTTTAATCTGTAGAATTTAATATGGAATTATTCCACCCTTTGCAGCTATGAAAGCTTCAACTTTTCTTTGAAGACTTTCCACAAGGATTAGGAGTGTGTTCATAGAAATTTTTGACCATTCCATTAGAAGTGCATTTATGAGGTCTAGGACTGATGCTGGATGAAGATGTGGATCCCAGTGTCCACTCTGATTCATCCAAAGGTATTCTTGGGTATTCTTGGTTGAGGTCAGGACTCTGTGAAAGCCAGTCAAGTTCCTCCACAACAAACTTACTCATCCAGGTATTTATGGACCTTAAATTTGTGCACTGGTGTCAGTCATCTTGAACAGGAAGGGGTCAGAGAGGGGTCAGCACACCCTGTGATTGTAGGTGGCCAACCGCTTTGTGCCCGAGTTGCTGTTTGTTATAATACCACTAACAGCTGGCTGTGGAATATACAGTAGCAAGGAAATTTCATGATTGCCTTATTGCACAAGTGGTATACTATCACATTACCATGCTTGAATTCATTGAGCTCCTGAAAATTGACTCATTCTTTTACGGATGTTTGTAGAAGCAGTCTGCATATGTAGGTGTTTGATTTTAAACACGTGGCTGTGGAACTGATCACAGCTAGGGATGCAAATAATCAATGAATTCATTAATCATTAGTTGGTTGACCTTGACAATCGATTAACAATTAATTGATGAGTGGTGATTTTCCTGTGAACCTGAATTTCTCTTTCAATAAAGTCTATAATAATGAAAAAAGCATATTATATTCCTTAATGATTGATTTATTGTACCATTAGAGATACAGTACAACCAACAACATTTATGTAGTCTAACAAAATAAATTCTGCTGAGAAATGAAATAAAATAAATGGATCTGAAGAGGGGTAGTTTAGAAGAAATGGGCATTTCTGACTTGGCATCACTACCTGACATGATGGAGCGAGATTTCAGTACGGAGGAGGTACACGCGGGGATGGATCTCAAGGAGTGGGGAAATGCTGTGTCCCCCCCCCCCCCACTCCGTCCGGGACCAGACCGATGCTGACCATGTATATGTGCGCGCATTTGGGCCTCCTCCTGCTGGCAGGGATGTACCACTCCCACAGACAGGCAACCCACAACATGTGGGACAAACAGATGGGCCGGTCTGTGTTTCACTCCACCAAGCCCCTAAAGTGATTCTTAATTCATTAACGCCATGATCCAGTTCTGGTCGTAGCTTCGTAATGTGAACAAGCCGGCAGCCTTCATACAGGTGTTTGACAGGTGGACAGGGTGACTACCCCCGGTATTCAACCGGGGCAATGAAGGCTAGTTTAGGCAGTAGTGCCTCCTGTTGTCGACACAACAAATACCGCCATGGAAAAGGGCAATTAAAAGACAATTATTGTGATTTAATCGAGCAAATTCTTTTTGACAATTAATTGATAGTAGATTAATTGTTTACATCCCTAATCACAACACATTTATTCAGTGATTTGGAGAGTTGTCAGAGATGTCACATATCAATAACAACTTTGGAATAACACCAGAACTCTTTTTTTCCTGCACACACTAAAGATTTATGGTTTTGTTTGAATATCTTCGAATAGAAATTGTAGATATAGCTAGATTCTACATATAGACAATGACAGTGTCTTAAAACTAGTAGCAATCTTTGCTTCATATGTAATTATGCAGAAGTACAACACTGGCAGGATGTAAATGTATATAGCCAGTATACAGCTATTCTATGTATAAAGATATCTATGTTGTATATAACAAATACTGATCATATATACAGTACATATATAATAATCATTATACAAGGTGACTAATCCTTTCATCATTACTATATAGCATCTATTACTATATATTACTACATATACATAGGTCAATGTGATTACTCTGGATTTTTCACCCAGATAATCATATCAACAACAAAAAAATTGAAAGGCACTTCTGTTCACACTCTGGATATGTAGATGGGCGTGTTGAAAAGTTTGTTACCTGTAGCTGATCAACCGACACATGAAGGAGAAGAGGAAGAGGATGACTGTCAGGACCAACTTAAACTTCTCATATTCATCTTTGTAGGCAAATCTGTTCAGTGGAAGAACACCAAAAATAAGTTAGTGATGACAAAATAACAATTTGGAGTTAAAACTAAAAACTCAAAGTTCATATGGCATACTTTGCCTGTTTGTTGAGGAGTGTTACGTTGACATTTCCCAATACAAGACTAAGGTATAACCTAAAAAAAGAAGTGATTTATTGTTAATTTATTGTTTTGGCATTTATTAAAATTTAAAGGCTGATATCAGCTTTTTCTTCCTGGATTCCAACCCATTCTTCTTTGGCAGAAAAGCCTCCATCTCAAAAAAAGCGCTGCTTCGGTCATTGATGGAATTCTGGATTTCATCAATGGCTTCCATGTCTTCCACACTTAATTTGGATGTTGAGTGTTTTTCTTTGCATCTATGCAGAGATTAAAACAAAAACAAAACACAGAATCCATTAGTATACATCACAGACAGGTTATATGATTGACAAGCTATCTGGAGCAGCAACACACACACACACACACACACACAAGAAATCCAAAGACAGCTACCCACTGAGCTTAAATAAGTGTTGAAGGCCCAGCACTGTCTTTTCACTATACTTGCTCAGTATACAGGTACATCTCAAAAAATTAGAAAATCATGAAAAAGTTCAATATTTTTTGTCACTCATTTCAGAAAGTGACACCCATGTATTGTATCAACTCATTAGACATAGAGTGAAATATTTCAAGTCTTATTTCTTGAAATGTTGATGATTATGGCTTACAGATAACGAAAACCCAAAATTCAGCATCTCAGAAAATAGAGTATTGCATAAAATCAATTTTTAAAAATTAAATCATCACTGACTGAGGAAAGTCCAAAGTCCTCTTTTCAGATGAAAGTAGATTTTGCATGTCATTTGGAAATCAAGGTCCCAGAGTCTGGAAGAAGTGTGGAGAGGCACAAAATCCACATTGCTTGAAGTCCAGTATGAAGTTTCCACAGTCAGTGATGATTTGGGCTGCCATGGTATCTGCTGGTGTCAGTCCACTGTGTTTTCTGAAGTCCACAGTCAACGCAGCCATCTACCAGGATATTTTAGAGCACTTCATGCTTCCTTCTGCTGACAAGCTCTTGTGGAGATGCCAATTTCATTTTCCAGCAGGACTTGGCACCTGCCCACACCGCCAAAGGCACCAAAAGCTGGTTCAATAACCATGGTGTTACTGTGCTTGATTGGCCTGCAAACTGGCCTGACCTGAAGCCCACAGATTTTCTATGGGGTATTGTCAAGAGGAAGATGAGAGACACCAGACCCAACAATGCAGATGACCTGAAGGCCGCTATCAATGCCACCTGGGCTTCCATTCCACCTGAGCAGTGCCACAGGCTGATCGCCTCCATGCCACGTTGTACTGATGCAGCAATTCATGCAAAAGGAGACTCAACCAAGTATTGAGTACATAGAAATGAACATACTTTTCTGAAGCCTGACATTTCTGTTTAAAATATCCTTTTTTTATTGATTTTATGCAATATTCTAATTTTCTGAGACACTGAATTTTGGATTTTCATTATCTGTAAGCCACAATCATCAAAATTTCAAGAAATAAGGCTTGAAATATTTCACTCTATATGTAATGAGTCTATATAATATATGGGTTTCACTTACTAAAATGAGTGACAAAAATATTGAACGTTCTCATGATATTCCATTTTTTTGCAATGTACCTGTGAGGATGCTAAAGTAGACATCATTTTATGTAAATAACATTTTGGCTAAACATAAAATGCCATTTACAAGGGGTGATTTATTTAAGTAAACAATGGCCATTACTTCATACCATTTTACAGGCATTAAACCTGTTCTCCACGCCATAACACTTCGTCCTGCAACAGTCGCAGGGTTTGAGTTAATGTCAGAAAACATGGATTGACAAGTGTTGAGGGACTTGTCACTAAACAGGGTAAACACTAAACTTTAAAAGGTTTGTGACAACTATATTACACTGTGACTATCTCTAGCTGCACAACATCATGTCACTGAAACCATGATGAACACATACTCTAGTAGTGAGGCTGTGAGCTCTCTCTGTTTCTTCCTCTGACGAGCAATAGCACTGGAGCAGCTGTCTTGCAATCTGGTGACTTCCTCCAGCTTCTGTTTATACAGGCGATGGGTCTCCTAGAAGTGGAAAAAGATTCCGGAGGAAAAAGTGTGTTTCACAGTCAATACTTAATAAAGTAAGGAAAGGCAAAATATTGGCCATGACAAAAAGGGTCTGATATTAGATAAAATGGATTGGTCTTGAACTATCTGAACTTTAATAGTCACACTCCACAAGTAGACTGAAATGCACTGAAGTGAGAAAAGAACTTTCATTTATGTTGTAGTTATTATTGTCCTTATTATTCATAATCTGTCTATTTCAGTATGGAAGTAGAAATGTTACTGAATTTTATTCAATTTGACAATCAGCTCAAAAACATTTCAACAAAGTTTTGTTGTGGAGCAACAAAGAATTGAAAATTTAAACTTTACTGTCGATGTATATTGTTATCGGTCTTTCTGATGACTAATCCTAATTATAGCATAACTTAGTGGAACTCGTACTTTACTGGATTATTTTATCCTTAGGAGAATTAATGACTCCATTTTTAGCCCCCCACATTTCCCACTTTGTGGGGAACCACACAGCATATTTATCATATATAGTAGGGCTGCACAATATGAGAAAAAAACTGACATTGTGATTTTTTTAAAACTCTGCGATATATGTTGCAATATGAAAAAATACTCGGGAGAGTATAAAAGCTGTGTGGTGCCAACGAAAATGGTCAAAACAAATTAGTTGTGTTACCACACATTGTGGCAACAAGTGCAACACACCATCGACACAGAGCACGTGTTTCAGTGTCATCCTTCTTGCAGCCGAAATAATAATGTTGCTTTTCTTTTTGGCGCCAAGTCTTCGTTTTTGTTGATTTTCTCTTGTTCGTTGCTCATTTTTCAATGTTGTTACCAGCGACTCACTCCATGTGCAGGGGTATAATAATAATGGAATGGATTTTATATAGCGCTTTTCTAGACACCCAAAGCGCTTTACATTATTGATCCATTATTCATTTACTCTCACATTCACACTCTGGTGGTGGTAAACTACATATGTAGCCACAGCTGCCCTGGGGCAGACTGACGGAAGCATGGCTGCCAATTCATGCCTATGGCCCCTCCGACCACTCACAGTGTGAGTGGCACTGGAGGCAAGGAGGGTGAAGTGTCTTGCCCAAGGACACAGTGGACTGACTAGGAAAGAGCGGGATTCGAACCACCAACCCTTCAGTTATTGGACGACCCGCTCTACCACCTGAGCCATGGCCGCCCCAATGGTATGGTCTGCTTCGACAAACTGATTAAGAACTATTGTGATTGGTGGACTGCTGTGCGCAGTGTGTGTCAGGTACCCAGGTTGAAATTAGATGCGAACATGTTGAGTTTATTTGCCTCATACATTGCAGGGCCTGCAATGTGACTATTGCGCACACATACATTACGATGACGATGCTCAAACAATATATTGTGCAGCTCTAATATACAGCATATTTAGCTGTTTTATAAATAGATGAAGTCACTTCTTCACACCTCTGGAAAAGAGAGAACATTTCCAAAGCTGCTGTGTCTGTGTGCCACAGAGCAGAGCACCTGTTTACAATTTATCAAATTGTGTACTTTGTTAATTGTACTGATCATTTTTGTTAATTTTGATTATTACAATGCCAGATTAAAATAGTTGGAACAGTACAAAATTTTTTTTACTTTACAACTCATTCAAGAAATAGCTGTAACACATTAAACATTTACCTATTTGTAATGCTTCTTTTCACAACACTTCAGAGATATTCGAAGACTGAGTAAACCAAGTGATGAAGTGTTTCAGGTGTTTTTACCTACAAGTCTTATGACATGCAAGTTCAAAGTGCTACACACTCTTTCGGGGACAAGAAGAGATTGCATTGGACCAGTACAACATGTGCACCCTTTGTCTTTCTTGCCAAGGATTTATAATGTGTGGTGCACAGTGTGAATTTTCATTATCTTGTTGAAATATTCATGACAGCATTGGAAAACTTGTTGTCTGGAAGGTGCTGCTATGGTTCTAACACTTTTTGCTTCAGCACCTGTAACTCACAACCTACCCCAGTACTGGGCTAGGCTGCAACACATGCTGGAGGGAGTTGTAACAAAAGAAGGCAAAAGAAGCAAAAACAGAGGCCTCTGTGACTGTCCATACCTCAAACACACTCTCTGTTTAATTTAAGAGTACACATTTAATGCAAGGGGACGATTACAACACTTTTGAAACAGATAGCTGGGATAGGCTCTTGCACCCCCCGCGAACCTAGTGAGGATAAAGCAAGTTCAAAAGATGAATGAATAAATGAATATTACAACTCACCCATCAGTCACTGTTTAGCTAACTGTATTAGCATAGTGGTTTGAAATAATCGGGGGAGAAATACATCACATTTTACCTGAGAAGTCACAATAAGTTACTTAAATCGCATGATTTAATCTACAATTGTGTAAGTACAAAACAAAGTTTATTTTTGGTGAAAAAGAATACTTTAATACTTCAGAATCAGTTTTTCCCTCAATGAAATCTTTAAGTGCCTGTTAGCAGGCTTGACAACAAGAAAGTGGATAACCACTGTGATGATCAGATGACTTCTAACTCTTCCCTGATTGGTGGAATTGTTGTCGTTGCAACTCTCCCCATGTTATATATAAAACTGACGGGGTCCTGTCAGGCTAACGTCTTTTAAACATATTCCAGTACACATTCCAAATAATCTGCTACCTTGAAGTGAGTTTTTGTTTTTCCGCCACGACCCGACTTTCCTTCACCCTCCATAGACTTGCACTGTTAGCTTATTTCCACAGGACCCACCACGAGTGTATTAGTTAGCTCAAGCGGCGAACACATAGCGTTACTTGAACTTGCCTGAATTTGTTGGTAGTCCTTCTCTAAATCCTCCCATTCGTGTAAACATTCAGCAAAACCCGTTGGACTGGACAACATGTTCTCTGAAACAATAAAAACAAACAAACAAACAAAAAAACACTGGGACTGTGCTGAGCAACAGTTGCGGTTCAGTCGGTCTTAAACTACACTAACGTTACTTCCGGGTATCTATTTCAGAATAAAAGATCAAAGACGTTAACGATTATTTAGTGCGTTTTCTCAAGACAAATCATGTAAGGATCAGTCATTTTATGTAAAATACGTTTACTTATACTTGTGTTTTTTGAAAAATATTAAACTACAGCAAGTATTAAACAAAAACAGCAGGGAAGAAATAAGCAATACGCTGTGTGCATGTGTATACAACTATTAAAACACAAGCAATTTGTACAATATGTACTGCACAAATATTATCAATATAAGTAAAATAAATATACACGAATATTATGTTAACATTTCTAATTCTGATGTTTCCTGAGAAAATATTTTAATATAGCATTTATTTTATGTCCACAAGTTATATGACTATACAAACAATAATAATACTTATGTTACATTAAACTAAGTCGCCACAGTTACTGTATCTATGAATACAATTATTTATAGAAATGTTAATTTGCTGACTAAGCTCTCTTTTTCTCTAGAAAACAAAGAACCAGTTCTATGTAGGGTTACTACAGATGTAAAGTTGAAACTCAAGAGAACAGTGTACAACAATTGTATGCTTTTATTTTTCAGGCCAAGTGCAATTTCCGAATTATCGTGGATAGGTAGTGGTTTTAGGGAGAGATTCTTATCATACAACCATAATTTTACAGCTGTGCATTATCAACTGTGATTTGAACATTTGCCATAAATACAGGAATTATGCCTGTTGATCCCTCATTGGCCTCTACAGTCAAGTGGTCCTCACCGCAGAACAACAAGGGTGGAGCTGCACCAGAGTCAGACCCACCCACCACAGTCAGAACCACCCACCACAAGAGTCAGTCTCGCCCACCAGTTCCGGGGAGGCATTTCAGGGAGCGCTCTCTAGTCTGTACATCTACGGCGCAACAACTGCATTATGACATCAGGCAGAGCCCTATAAAGAGAGTTACAACACGCTTTCACGTCTCCATTCCGGTGATCACGTGGTTCATGTAAGCCCGAATTGTTCCAAACAAACCAAGCTCTCTTATGTTATTCTGTGGGACAAACAGCAGCGAGTGTGGTAAATCTCAACTGTTGTTGCACTTCTGTATGTATTGTTGTGTGTCTTATACTTTTGAGTAGTGGGGTTAACCACTGAAAGGACTGCATTTATTACTTTGAAAACTTAAATTTTGGGGGGAAAGGTTCGTGTTAGCTTGGGTAGGCTACTTACGTGAGTGGTGCTAACTTTACAAGTTCATTCATTCTGCAATTGTACTGTATGCGTAAGGAGATAGACAATTTACCACTTTTAAGGCACTATAACTGATACATTCACATTTTTGCCTCTAACTTCCAAATTTTAAATGACACATTCATAAACTTTACATCTTTGTATTCCTTGGATAGAGATGGGTCTTCTGACATAGGCCCTGCCCACTTGTGCTGCATATTTCGCCTTCTAAATTACTACATATTGAAAACATACTTTTTCAAACTCCTACTAGGGTTTAAGCCCCATATGCATCAAACTTTGCACATATAGTCTCCAGAGGTCTCTGATCCAAAGTTATCAAAAGAAGTTTGCTGCTCCAAAAAATGTGCTAATTATAAACAAATAATTTTTTTGTTAGCTAATATACACATATTGTTGCATACTTTTGTCAAAGTAAATGCTACCAACATCAAACTCAATTTACTTGTTTCAGAGGTCAACCAGAGGTCCTGCGCCAAATTTGGCATAAATCGCTCAATCGGTCAATAGGCACTATAAAAAGAGAAAAATCAAATCACATGACAGTTGATCACCTGAACTCTAATGCTGAGGGCTGTGAAATTTATGTGGACCCTGTAGAGTAGGATACAAATCTACCATACCAAAAATTGTGGCTGTATTCCACTAGGTGGCACTATAAAGGATGCATACACATTTTTGCCTCTAACTTCCATTTAAATGACACATTCATAAATTTATAGCAATGTATTCCCTGGACAGAGCCTGGTTTTCTAGAACTGCAAACCATTATGAACAGGAGCTGAGCCTCCCAGAGCTCACCCTGAGCCCATCATCCTTCGAGGCCAACTTCCGTGTGCTCCGTAGGGCCTGGGGGCCAAGTGGTGCAGGGAGGCTTGGCCCCCGTTCACAACTGCTTGCAGCTCTAGTTTTATTTATTTTAGTCATTTTTATTGTATTCTTTTTTACTCTTAACTATTTTTATTTATTATTTTATTCTATTCATTCATGCTTCACACACTAGACCAAGGTAACTGTGTTTTATTCTGATCATGTGTAATGATTGAGTGACAATAAAGCTGAATCTTAAATAAGAGTAATCAGCTCTGGAAGCACCAAACATTTGTGCTATGAGTTCCATTATTATGGTTCATTGTTGTATATTGTACTACTCTCTGCTATTGAGGCACCCTTAACTAGAATGGTTTCACTCTAAACCTGCTGAAACACCAATACCAAAAACTTGTGCTGCAACAACAAATCTATTAGATCAATCCAAATTGATTTTTTGAAGAGTTGGCAATGAATTTGACACTTGAGTCATTGGGTCTTGAGCACGTTAGTATTGAGGCATGCCCACATGCTGTGTAGTGTTACAGATGAAAACACAGAGCAGCATGGCTGAGGCTTTGGATGCCAGGCCAGATTTTTAAAGCTAAGTTTACATTATGTTCCTGGATGTCACAGCAGCCCCATTTGGCCGAAATGTGTGCACCATTTATGTAGCAAAATTTGAAAATTGATTATGGGGGAAAAAAATGGCCAAAATCCCACAGTACACTACGTTTCGGGCAAACTTGGCTGCCGTGGCCACCGGGAACATAATGTAAACCTAGCTTAAGATAGCCTATGTGTTGTGATTACTTTAACCCCCTAGGCAGTTAGACACTATCATCGTAATTATAACGTTTTCATCCTGCTCCATTTATCAGGCCACCAGACTAACATTACCTATCATTGACTGGAATTAATATATACAACTCTAGTTTGATAGCCTATTACTGGACCTGGTTGAGGACTATAGCTTGCTAGTCTCTAGCCATAACAAGTCTAGGTAGTGGGCTAGTACACACTAACTATACCCAAAGCCACTGCAGGGATGTAATCATTTGACTTGTCTGCAGCCTATATTGCTTTGGGTTAAAGACTGATCTTTGAAAATTTAGTCTTTTGTGTTTATCCAATGAATCAATTAGTTTTTAAAATAACCTACAGATTAATAGATGATTAAAATTATCATTAGTTGCAGCCCCACCAAAAACAATCAGTGTTCCAAGAATCTTGAACAGAACTTTTTTAATAATCATAAATAATTTGGTGGAAAAAGCCTGTGTCATAAGGAAACTAATGAGCCAGTTTATGTTCTTATGATTTAAGTGAAAGAAGACACAGAAAACATTCATTACATCTTTAATCAAACTCGAACTGTGTCATACATGCTAAGTAAAGGTTACACATAGATGCACAGCTGTCCTGACATACAAAGGCAGACTTTTGTCCAGTTTTTTCACTGGTGTTAGGGAACAACATGTACCCAGTCACAGCAGTCTGACTGAATGAAGTGCTGTGTACTTGTCCTGCCCACTGTCACAGATTATGCTGATTGTCTGGGAATCAAACAAAGCTCCAGACCCAAGATGAAGGCAGAGGTTTCAAAAGCCAAAATCATTCTCCATATTGTTTTGCTTGTGTCTCTTGGTTTTTTCAACTCAGGTATGTTACTTTTTGTTTTTTACTGAAAATTCAACTTTAAAACCACTTTAACCTTTTCTGATATAGTACATAGTAAATACAGTTATTAAATATTAAGCAGTTTTACTTCTTTTAGGCAGCTGTGAAATAGTTAGCTAATGTGCAATATTTTGTGAGTCGTGATAACAAAGTTATTTATACATTTACATTAACATTAGTCAATGCATTAGTACACATTAAATAACAATTGATAATCAAATGCATCTAGTAATCATTTGTTAATGGTGGTCATGGTAACTATGGTATTTCTGCTTTCATTGTTAGCATTTACGTTAATTAATGCTAAATAGTAATAAATAGCTATAAATAGGAAATAGTAAATAGCTATAAAGTTTCAGTCTTCAGTATTCTATGATTACCTTTCAACATATTGTAATTTACTTGTTCTGACAGGAAACAGCTTTTGCACCTCTTGACTGCTTTCAGTCTGTAGAAAATCTGTTAATTTGTTCAAACACAGTGTAAGTTACTGGTAATTTTAGTAATGAATTACATCACCTGATGACGGGCAATGGCACATTTATGGCTTCAAATGCTAATGCATGGGATTCTATGACCACACTAAAAGGCTTACATATATCTTTTCTGGAAAATCTAACAGTGTGTTTACTCACTGTACCAGTAGTTGTGTTTACAAGTGTTTTTCTGCTCTTTTCTGTCATCACTGTCTCACATTTATTGTAGCAAGTGCTAAGTCACTGAGCTGCTCTGTTTCCAAGAGCAGGCATGGTATTTGGATTGCTTTTTTTCATGAACTGCCCAGAAGGAAATCTGAACAATCACTACATTTGTTGGTTTATGTTGGCCCATCCCAGGGAGTGACAGCTGTAACCATAGTGATATGGATTTGCTGAGAAAACATCCAAAATAGTCTTTGTCTATCAACTGTATCATTTATTCAAATTGAGGGAATGTCAGCGTGGACATTACAGTAAGATTTCATAAAGCTGTTGGAACAAACAACCCAGAATTTGTACGATTTATCATAGTGGACACACCTTTTATAGAACTGCCTTGTCAGTCTGTTTAGCGATTATGCAATGAGTGGTCTCCTATTTTGTGAGGTTCAGTGAACACTTTGCTTTTCTCATTCATTTCACTTACAATAGGCACAAGATAGCAAAAAAAAGTCATATGTGAAAAACATGTCATAGTTCAGTATATTTCATGGTTTTATTATCATTAATGATAATGAGCTTACCTAACTGACATTAAAACTGCTCACTTTTCAAATGGATCTTGTGTGGCTTTTTCCATAATCTCTACTTCTATTTAACATGCCAAACTTTTCTCAAGAAAAAAACATGTTAAACCTTGACACTAAACATAATCTGAAGTAATTTTAAATGATCCAATGTCAACATTTAATCTGGGGACAGGTTTTAGAGTCAGCTCAGATTGAAGTCATTCTGGCTACAGAGCTGAACTTTCAAACTTCAAATACCAACATGCAAATATAAAAAAAGACATAGTCACAAAAGTAAACAGACAGTAAAAGTTAGTTTTTGAGAATTTACCCACATAACACAATTTGTCTTTTCCGGATCTCTTTCAGAACTTTCATTCTCTCAGTAGAGTGTTTGCAGGTGATGTCACATAACAGCACGAACTGCAGGTGCTGGACAGGGTGTGATTTTGTTCATAGAAAACACTGTCAAAAGGCCTCTGGTTTGAGTCATTTAGGGTTGCTCTTGTCAATTAATTTAAGAAACTATAGGGGGCTTTTATCAAGTAACAATAGTCATTTATGAGGGAGGAAAATGCTAAAAATTTAATACTGGAAATACAAACCGGGAACCTTGTATTGTAGCTATATTTTGTTCACTTCACCTGTCTACACACAGCTAATTTTGAAAAAACAGCTAAAACCAACACCAGTAACACTTAATTGAGATTAAGAGTGTAAGACTGTAAGGTTATTACATACTTTGCAAGAACAAAGGTGGCAAAACCGATCACACAATAGTTGTTGGACACCAAACAAGAAATAAAGTTCTGCGCAGATTATGTGTCGAGAACTCCCACACCAGGGCTATGAGAAAAAAAGGACGTCATGCTTTTTCTCACAGCCCTGGAGTGAGAGCAAATTTCTCTGTTCTTGTAGAGTATGTAATAACCTTTTCAAAAAAGACATACAGTGGAAACAACTTTTAGTGATCAGTTACTAGTTATTCAGCCCAGTTTTAGAGTATTGGAAGTTTTAGACTCTTTATGACACGAGTCTATTTGGTAAGGAGTTAAATCTAAACTAGACTAAAGTCTAATCATGAAGCGACAACTGTCAAACACTATTTGAGTGTGCATGCCAGAAAAACAAATGGCCATAGAAATTATGTAACGTGTTATTATACAGTCAGAACTATATAACTGCATGGACCGAATATTAAATATCTTTGAGTTGCCACGGAACACAGCCAGTGATTAAGTGAATCACACAAAGTTGTCACACATAGGCCTATACCTCAACTATATCCTGTTGTTTCAAATTTAAAAATTATATGGAATGCAGTGGAATCCAATACCATAACTGAGGTCCACCTTATTAAAACCAACTCTTTGCTTTACTTACAAAAGTAGTCACATTAGTGAGGTTAAACTGCATTCATTTTTTAGTGTATGATATTTAAAAAAAAAAAAAAAAAAAAAAAAAAAAAAAAAAACAGTTTCATATGATTTGAATCAGTTATAATGTAAATTTTGCTTTGCTTCGCCCCCTTGAATCCCCACCAGGACTTCGACCTGGATTTCTGAATCTGTTATTGAGAGTAGTCTTCGTACATCATTATTTTTGCTATGTGAGGGTCTGAGTACGAAAACTGAACCCACATGCAAGACCCAGAGACAGACATAAAAGGTTACAGTGTTTATTAAACACGTAGTTAACTGACAATTCTCTGATAGTGATATTGAACAGAATCTTGAGAACACAGAGTCCCCGGTTCTTCTCAGGGTTAGTAAACTGGACCGGAGATGAAAACCCACAGTCCGGACCGGTAAAACACGTCGGGAGTCCAACTAGGGGAAAGCAGAGGGAGGTCATTAGCAGAACCAGGTCATACATGGGCAGGCAGACGGAAAGGCAAAGGGACAAAGGGAACAGGCTAGCTCACGTACCGTTAAACAGGCGAATTGGTCGAACACACGTAGAATCGTTGGAGGCTAAGGCACAGACAAGGGTTAGGCAAAAAGCAGGAGTCAGGAAAGGCAAACCAGGTCAAAAACAGGCAGACAGACAGGATCCAAAAAATGCTGGTAAGTAAAGCACAGAGGCAAATACGAACTGGCAACGAACAGGGGAAAACACAGGGCTTAAATACACAAGAGGGAGGGAAGACAATAAGACACAGGTGGAACAAATCAGGGCGGGGACAGGTAATCACACAGGTGACACAGATTAGGGAAAGGAAGCAAAGACACCAGACATGACACATGAGGAGAACTTAACAAAAAAAAACAGGAAATGACAGACAAGACGAACAAGACAGACAAAACCAGACTAACGTCTGGTAGCAGATGTGACATGCTACATACATACTGTGAGAAGAACCTCCAACCTGGAATCAAATGTGAGATAGTTTTTGTTAATGGTATTTATGGCATGATTTTCTAGTTAAACTGACTCATTGATGCCCAATGTTCCCATTGTTTTTAAATAGCTAAAAGAAGCCAGTGTGAACTGTAAAACTGTGGAATCGAATCGAATCGAATAGACTAGATCTCTACTGTTCCAAGGGTGGAAAATTCTCTGACTCGCCATCGTACAACATACAGTACTATGAGATAAAATTATGGTAAAATCGTAAGAATAAAAAAAAAAAAAAAAAAAAAAAAAAAAAAAAAAAATTAAATTCAAGTCAATAAATATAAACAGAATGAAACAGTGTAACTAGGGTACAGCACAGAAAAAAAGCTAATATATTTCAAAACTAGCAGTGTTGCCAACTTGGCAACTTTGTGGCTAGATCTGGTGACTTTTCAAACTGTCTTGGCGACTTTTTTTTTTTTTTTCCAAAAGTGACTATCAACAAATCTAGAGACTTTTTCTGGTATTACCAGAGACTCTGATGTCAAAGCACATACTGTTCTGCAGTTACTGTCCTCAAGCAGGTGGTGCCGTAAGCCCCTCCCCTGTTTCACTGAGCTCACAAGCAATCAGTCTCGCGGTCAGCCTCACCATAGCCTCACATGGAGCTGCAGTCAGACTCTGAGCAGAGAGGAGACCCAAATGAATCATGCATGCACAGTGATGTCACTGATCTTGCCCTGAATTACAGAGAGCGGGATGTAAATGCAAAAGTTTCTTCACTGTCACACTAAAATTAATCACTGCATTTGACTCAGATAGCCTCAGTCACTGTGAAATTATTATAATGATGTGGTTATAAGGTGGATTTAAACAGTCTGACTGACACAGGCAGGAATGATTTCCTGTGTCGTTCAGTGATGCATTTGGTGGACTCAGTCTATCACTGAACGTGCTCCTGTGACTGACAAGAGCAGGGACGTGCACAGGATTATAGAGGGGCAGGGGCTCAAAGTTACAAAAGGGCAGTATGTGTGCGCCAAATTTTTTTCAGGCCTTAATAACACAATATGTGTCTTAATGTACAATTAATAAAGTAGCCATAGATAACAACAACAACATAGCTGTGTATATTGTGTAGCTGTGAGTGATGCAATTGCTGTTTCTCTTGTGTCATCAAATTATTGTCAAAATGTATCATAATACTGAGGTTTGGAGGACATGCAATTCAGCTGCAATTCTAAAAAGCAATAAAACATTGGCTATTTATCAGGCTATATATTGTTGAAGATAAAGATTGTACCACATGAACATTCAACAGTGAAGCATTGAACCCTGACAAAAATATAGACCTAAATACTAGAAAAACAGTCCTGTTTAGTCTGTAGAGAAAGCCTACATACCTACAGGACTGCAATCAACATGTTGGTCTCAATGATTTGCTGTTGATATAGCGTGGCTAACATGGTCTGAGACCTGAGATTAGCTAAACAATAAACTAGAACAATTTCCCAACTCCCCCAAACTGAGTCATAACTTCCAAACTGGTAAGCTAAGGCTAATATGATAATTTTCCCAAGGTGCACATTAACGCAGCTTTCATTAAAAAAAAAATAGTCCAGGCTCCACATAAACCAGTCCTACTGTGACTGCTGTTTGAGTTTCCTGTTCCTGTTGATAAGCCACAAAGGTTGAAGTCAATCCACTGTCACGTCTCATCTGTGCAGTAAGTACACAGTGGAGATGTGACTGCGGCTTGTACTTCTCTTGCTCTCTCTCTCTCTCTCTCTCTCTCTCTCTTTCCCTGTACATGCATGTGAGCTTGCAGCATGGGGAAGCCCCACCCCTCAGTCAGAGACAGTAGACAGAGAAGCGACATCAGACTCTACACTCATACAATACCATGACGTGCTATAACAAGGAAATGCGTACGGTAGATAACCATGGCGTTTTTATACAGCCGTTTTCTTTTAAAAGTAAAAAGGGCACTTTTTCTACGAGGCAAAAGGGCAGGGGCTCAAGCCCCCTTTGGGCCCTATGTATGCACGTGCCTGGACAAGAGCTAGATAGAGCTAGCAATTCCACCCCACAGAACAGTCTTTTGATTAAATTTGATATTCTATCATTTAACAATACAGGACAAAACTGATTTTTGTAATGTGGGTCTAAAAACAAAGCATTACTCATGAAGTTATTTTGTGATGGCCTATTTCAATAGCAAAATTTAATAAAAAAAAAAAACAAAAAACAAGCAAACCAAGAATCAAAGAAAGTTCATTTGTAGTTCTAAACATATTTAGGGTGTTTTTTAACTCACTTTTTGTTTCTCCCACGATGTTATTCCTCTCTCCTACAGCATCCATTATAATTACATGCAAATTGACATATATGCAAATTAGGCGATGATGTCATTTAGCGACTTCTAGTACTTTTAGGACAGCCAATAGCTATTTCCCTTACTGAGGAGTTGGCAACAGTGAATACTAGGGGTGTAACGGTACAGAAGAATTTTGGTTCGGTATGTTTTCGTAACAGGGGTCTTCGGTTCAATCCATTTTCGGGGGTGGGGTGCACTCCATTATGGAGGACCAAACCTGCCATATTGCAAAAAACCCCCACAGAAATATGAAAATGGCTTGATAAATTAATTCATGTGTCAATACATGATACAATTTTTTTTTTAAAAGGCATTGATTTACCTTACCATTTCATTTTTTGTACCATTTATTTATTTTGTCCTCATTTACATTTTTCCTTCTTTTATTTTTATCCCTGCATTTATTTTTGAATTGTTTTCTCTTTATATTTTCTTCATCACTTTTCTTATTTTTTTCTATATTTTATTTTCATCTGACATCTTATTAATTTATTCGCATTTTTAAAATTCATAGTCATATTTACCTCCCCACTATTCCCCCTTTTGCATTTTCTTCCTCTATTTATTTCTCCAAGCCTATTTATTCCTGCATCTCTATTTTACATTTCTGCATGTCTTTTTTACATTTCTGTGTCTCTGTTTTACAATTCTTTGTGTCCTTTTTCTATTTCTGTATGCATTTATGCCTCATTAGGCAAATGAGGGGTGTGGTCTTTAAAGGTGTGTCCTGGGGTCAGCTTCTCGCGTATTGGTCAATTTGTATTTGGGTGCTGTGTTATCAGTGCAGAATAAACTAGGCATACCTGGCACTTGTGGTCTTGGTAGACCTCTCCCTCTCTTGGTAGAGAGGGAGATGAAGCTGTGTTATTTGAAAACCAGCAGAGTCGCTGCTGCAGAAATGGCTGACTTTTCTGAGGATATTGCAAAGGAGTTTAGGCACATTGCAGTCTGAGCTGAAAATCACACAGTCACAGAGGATTATTTACTATTCCGTGTGGATATAATAACTGAGAGAGTGTTATGGTTCACTTTACATATGGAGTAACCTGGTGGATGACGTAACATGACTGATCCAGATGCATTTACTGTATATTGTAATCAGGGTAACCATGCGTGGATCACGTAAGACAAATGATCTAGATTAGAGTGCTGCAACCTGAGCGGGTTTGGACAAAAAGGAGTGCTGTTCAGGTTCAGGTCTGGTTCGGTCCGGTCCGTTGCAGTCTGAGCTGAAAATCACACAGTCACTGAGGACTCTTAACTGTTCTGTGTGGATTTAATAACAGAGTGCTTCGGTTCGCTTCACATATGGACCAACCTGGTGGTGCAGTTAAGTTGGAATCAGGGGATCTGTGCGTGGATCACATAAGATGAGTGATCCAGATTAGAGTTCTGCAACCCGAACCGAGCCTGACGGGACTTGACGGGTCGGGCCAAGTTCGGACAAAAATTTAGGAGTGCCGTTCAGGTTGGGTTTGGACAGAAATAGGGAGATTGTGGGTGCATATCAAAGCACTGGTACCACGGCTACATGCCCTTTTCACCCGTGGCATGAAGGCACGGCACCAGTAACACGTACCCGTGGCACCAATGCCTCAATATGCCCCTGCTATCTCTGTATTTCTGTCCAAACCTGACCCGTGCCCCAACACAGTTGCGTCCGAACCCAACAAGCACTTTATTGTTTGTGTCTGAACCTGATCCAAACCCGATCAGTTAAATCCAGTTGTTCCCATATTTATGTTTTAGATTGTCATTAAAATTACTTGTTTACTGATTTGTGGTATGTGAACAGTACCTTTATTAAATGACTGCAACAAACACACCTTGCCACTACAGAAACGAAACCAAAGACTTGGGATGGTATGCTGGTTTAAATTTATTTTAAAAGCAATTAACACCATGAAGTTAAGTAGGCCTATGTTAGCCCATCTGATGAGTATTTTTTAAAAATATCAAATGTTGACTGCAAATTAAGCTGACGGACCGGGCCGGACCCAAACCCGAACAGCACTCCTTTTTGTCCGAAGCCTTTCAGGTTGCAACACTCTCATCTAGATCATTCGTCTTATGTGATCCCCTGATTACAATATGCAGTAACTGCATCTGGATTGTTAGAACCAGTAGTACAAAGACTGGACCCAAATGCACAACCCACAGACAAAAATAAAGTTAAAGGGTGTTTATTAAACACAGACAGGAAGAACAGTTCACAAAAAGGGTTCTTGAGTGAATCCTCGCAGGTATGCTTGTGTGGATTCGTCACGGCGTCCGAATCCAAAAGGGGAAGCTCACTGCCCGGGTCGGGAGCACACGAGGGGAACCCGACTAGGAGAAAGCAGAGAAGCGTCAGGGGACAGACCAGGTCATACACGGGGAGTCTAGCAAACAGGCAAAGGTACATAAGGGGAAAAGCAAAAGCACTAACCATGAATCCGGGCAAAAAGGGTCGAACACCAGGGTGGCAGATCAGGCAGAGGTACCGATAGGGAGTCAGGCAATCTCAGAAGTCGAGGAACAAACCAGGTCAGGAACAAACAGACAGGCAGACAGACAAATAGGATCAGGAAAAATGCTGGTAGGTAAACACACCACAAGGGAGGAATACGAACTGGCACAGGACAGGGGAAAACACAGGGTTTATATACACAGAAGGGAGGGAAGACAATGAGACACAGGTGGAACAAATCAGGGCGGAGACAGGTAATCAACACAGGTGAAACAATCAGGGAAGGGAAGCAAAGACACCAGACATGACACAAGAGGAGAATTTAACAAAATAAAACAGGAAACGACAAACAAGACAGACAAAACATACAAGAGTCCAGGTACTGATATGACATGGATCACTCATGTTACGTTGTCCACCAGGTTAGTCCATATGTGAAGCGAACCATAGCACTCTCTCAGTTATTATATCCACATGGAACAGTAAATAGTCCTCAGTGACTGTGTGATTTTCAGCTCAGAGTGCAATATGCCTAAACTCCTTTGCAATATCCTCAGAAAAGTCAACCATCTCTGCAGCAGCAATTCTACTGCACACATTTAAAGACTGCCTCCCTCATTTGCCTGATGAGGCATAAATGCAAACAGAAATAGAAAGAGGAAACAAAGAAATGTAAAATAGTGATGCAGAAATGTAAAAAGGACTCGGAGAAATTTTAAAAGGATTCACAAAAATGTTAAAAGAACAGACAGAAATGTAAAAAAGACAGGGAGAAATGTAAAATAGAGATGCAGGAAAAAATAGGCTTGGAGAAATAAATACAGGAAGAAAATTAGGGGGAGGTAAACATGACTAAGAATTTAAAAAATGCTAATAAATTAATAAGATGTCAGATGAAAATAAAATATAGAAATTAATAAGAAAAGCCATAAAGAAAATGTAAAAAGAAAACAACACAAAAATAAATGCAGGGATAAAAATTAAAGAAGGAAAAATATAAATAAGGATGAAATAAATAAATAAATAGTATGGAAAATTAAAGCTATACTGTATGATGTGGCATTTTTACTCTTTTCTTTTGTCATCTTAAAATGCTCCTAATAAGCTTGTGTCAAACTAAAATGTAAAGAAATCCACCAGGTATTGAAACTCAAAAATGTTGAATTCTCATATATTGCTCATATTTCTGATAAAATTCTGACCAATCATTTTATTCGGTCCGAATGAAATAACTGGCTGAACCTGGCTGAGCCTCCTGTCAATCATCCATTATGGCCGTCCAGCATCCGATCCATTATCGCTGGCTCCGCATCTGATATGCGTACCTCTGAATCTGACGCTTCACTCACGCTGCTTCTCCCGTCACTGACCAGAGTCTCCTGTCTAGGATGTGTATGGATAGAACTCAAATGCATATGTGGAAGGGAAAAATCGGATTTATTAACAGAAACAACAACTAAGGGGAACAAACAGGAGTCCAATGAATGAAAGATGGAGATACAAGTCCAGAAGTCTGGTGTACTGGACTCCACAGACAGGTCTGCACAAAGCTCAGCTTTTATGACCATGGGACTCATACATTTACATGTACTTGGTGTCACACAATGTAGGATTATGTAGGATGATAAATGTATGGACTATGAAGCCTCAAATGTCCACAGAAAATTTGTGGAGGCACACACACACAGTGCGTGCCCATTGCCTAGGCACCTCATCTCCCAAGTGATGAGAAGACACTGACCCAGCGCTGCACAGACCAGACCCTTAAATACAGGGTCTACTGATGAAACAGGAGCCGCGGGACCGCGGCAGGTGGATGATGTGTCTGATTGCTGAGGGAGGGGTCCGCAGACATGCCAAAGTGGACCGGACCTCCGCCTCTACCTCTGCTTCCACCGCGTGCATCAGGTGAGAGGAGGGGAGTGTCAGAGCTCAGGCAGGGGGAAGTGGAGGGAGGGAGGCGGGTTGTTCATGTTCGAACTTTTACGAAGGGCTGTGAGAAATGCCACATCGGTAGGTATAGCTTTAAGTGTTAAGGTAAATAAATGCCTTTTAAATTTTTTTTGTATCATGTATTGGCACATGAATTTATTTATCAAGACATTTTTATATTTCGATATATATTTTTCAATATGGCAGATTTGGTCCTCCATACACCATAACTACAGAAAACCAAAAGTGAAACCTTACATGCTTTGAATGCACATGGGTTCTGTTTGCTGCCACCCTGCTTCTCGAGTGTTTGTGTTGTTCACATAGGCTACATGTATTCGTTCGGTGCACCTCTGTATTGTATCAAAGGCCTAAAACCGAAACGGTTTGGTACAAATGAGTGCACCCTTACACCCCTATTCAAAACAGAATAAAACAGTGTAACTAGGGTACAGCACAGATAAAAGCAATACATTCAGGCAGTCCATGTTATCTTTGTTTTGCACACTTGGCTGAATAAGGAAGTTAATGGCATTCAGTGTAAAAGCCTTCATAAAAGTGACTTTAGCCAGAGGTACCCTTTATCACCACCTTCTATATTACTTTTGAGTTACATACACACTCTTGTCATAAATGGCGCATGCGCAGTAGAACCCAACCCCCCCCAGTAATACAAGAGATAGGAGAGCCTTTAGGATGCATAAAGTAAATTTGCGTGTAAAGTACATGTGGACCGATAGCTCAGTAAGTAATGCTTCGGTCTACGACGTTCAAATCCCAGCAGGAACCCTTGCATTTTTGTAGTCATAGAAATGTTAACTTACCTTGTCATTGCTGATCACAGGGATCATGCTAACTAGCTTCTTGAAAGCAGGGTTAGGCTTAATAATGAGCATACATCCATTACTTTTGTAACACGTTACTTCCAACACTGCATACCAATGATGTGCTGTCAGGGGAGGCAGAGCCTCACCTGTCATCATGAAAAGAAGAAAAGAAACAAATAATGATAAAAATTTAAAAATGTTAACATTTGTTCATTGATCTGTGCTATAAACGTATTTTCTGTGTAATTCCAATAATTTTGATTATTTTTCATTTCAAAATTGTGGAATTTCCACATTTCCCGTTCAAATACAGGAAAGAGATGTGTGGTGTGGCAGCAGCGAGCTGAGCCTCACCTTGGATTGCATAATCCCTCACAAACTGTTGGCATCCCATGTAATTAGAGTGTGTTGCTGTGGCTGTTTGAAACACTGATTATATGCCCTTGCTTTCCATAGTCAAGATAATGTATAAAATGTATGTGTGTAACTTGTTCTGTCTAGTAGATCAATCACAAAACTACATAGAAAAGCCACTCGATGAGGCAGCCAGTACTCCTGCCTCATGACAGAGGGTGCTCGTGAGCCCACAGGTTCTTCTTGCTACTGTGCGAGCTACAATCTTATTCTATCTTTATAATGAACAAGTCAAGTGCAACAATTCATTTATTTTTCCTTCTCACCCTCCTTTAATATCAAAATGGAACATTACATATCCAACATAATTTGATTGAAAATTTAGTTTTGGCCTTAAGTGAAATAGGCATCATGAATGTGTGTGTAAAGAATGCTGATATGAGATATGAAGCACCTGTTAACCGTTGCCAATCAAATGGTGAATAAGAAAGTCTTTTGGGTTCATATATTTGTAGATCTGACTCTGAAAGAGTTAGTGCCTCACCAGCCATGAACCTCACCGCATGTCACTGTCATAGACTACCACAAGGCATGATTCATTGGGGTGGGGAACTGTTAAATTTGTGTTCTCATATGCAAATGTTATTTATGCATCATTGACTAAGATGCTATGTGTGTCAAGTTGTTGTACACTGTAATTTCTCAGTTTGGTCAGACAGACAGAAAGACATTTAAAGGTGGTGGAACCAGACTCAGACACTTTACATTTAGAGGTGGTGGAACCAGACTTTTAAGCTACTATAGACACAATTTTCACTGCAAAAATGTTTCAAATTCAATCTAACAGAGAAACCTCTCTATTGTGTTTCCCATTAGGTGGAGTGTTGGCGGTAAATATGACTATCCCCAACACTCTCATCAGAGGAAGTGTAGGAGGGGAGGCCCTTCTGTCCGTCAGATATATGAGTTTCAGCCTTGACCTACCTGTCATCAAATGGCAGCTGAAGAAGGAGAAGTCTGTTACTGTTGTCCAGTCAATTGGAACTGACATCATTGGGACTTTGAGGCCTGAATATCGTGACCGAATCCTGGTATTTGAGAATGGAACTCTGCTTCTCCACAACCTCAGACTGTCTGATGATGGAATATATGATGTAGAGATCTCCATCACAGATGACATCTTTACAGGAGAAGGCAGCATTACACTTACTGTGGATGGTAGGAGCACAAACTCTTTTGTAAGATTGTAAAATTATTGTATTTTTTTGTAATACCATATAATACCACACCATTCAAGGAGTGTAAACAATTGCACATTTCAGTTATCAGCATACAAATGTGTACCGTATGATCAGAAATACATGACCAAATAAAGATAAAATGACCAAATAAAGATAAATTAATGATCTATTCCAAAAAAAAATATTTATATTAAAAAAATCATTAACATCACTTTTCCAGCAGGACAAGAATAGGTTTATGATTTGATTATTGTTAGATCTAATAATGAAAACAAGTATTTCATTAAGTTTGGAACACTTTTGTCATCATGGTTACAAAAATAGCAGCACAACCTTACTTGGCACCTGATCCAAGTGTATTTGTAGAAGTTTCCCTTTCAGGGTGCAAGTGTATCTTGGAAGGAATGTCTTTAAACTTGTTGCACAATGCAATTTATAAAGCTCTGTGGCAGTCCATTTACTGCTAATTATTTATTTATATAATGAAAAAAGCATGTCTTAGCCCGTTCTGCATCTGACACAGCTGTGATAGTTGCACTTTGGCTCATGAGAACTGAGAGCATGTGGCAGAAGGGGGAAAATTTTGTCACTCATGTTAATTTATTTCAGTGACAGAGGAAGGTGTTATTAGAGCATATCAAATGTGTGTGTGTGCGGGCATTGGGGGTGTGGCGGTTGCTGGCGGGGTGGTGGACCGCGGTGGGGCTCCTGGCGGCTGGTGTTGCCGCTCTGGGCTGCGGTTGGCGCTTGGGCTGTGCTTGGGTGCCACGCCTTGGGGGGACTCACAGTGGTGCTGCTTGCTGCCAGGGGGGGTGGCGGCACTCCTGATATGTGTGTCTGGTGCATGCAGGTGTGTGTGCAGGTTGGTGGGAGGGGCTGTTGATGGGTGTGGGTACATGTGTGGGTATGTGTGTACTTGTAGGTGTGTGGGCATGCATGTGAGTAGGTGGGTGTGTGGGCATGGGTGGAGGTGTTTGTGCGTGTGGGTGTGTGTGTGTGTGTGTGTGTGTGAGTGGTTGAACATGTGGGATGGGTGGTGTGTGTGTCTGGGTGTCAGTGGGTGTGTGTGCATATGCTTGTGCGGGTGAGTGGGGGACCTGGAGGGTGTGTGGGGTTTGGGCTTGGTGGGACGGAGGGTAGGGATGGGGGGGTAGGGAAGGGGAGTTCGGCCCCCGGGGCACTTGGCCATGGCATCGGGGTGCGCACCGGCCCGCGGCGGGTGGCTGTCTGGGCCGGCCCGGCTGCCCGGTGTGCTGGGTGGGACCCCCTGCCCCGGGAGACGGGTGGCTCCTGGGCTCGTGGGGCTCAGGGACTGGCGCCTCTCTTGCCCCTGGGTGGCCGGCCCCCGGCAGGGGGGGTGATGGCTGGCGTCCCTGGTCCCCTGGGGCCTGGGCTCGGCTGCTGTGGGGCCTCTGGCGGGGGCCTCCCTCAACCATCTTCGGGGCGGGTGCACTGTTGCCTCTCAGGGGGGGCGGGCTGGATCCCCCCTCTCTGTGGTGTCTGCTGGTTGGCCAGGCCTTGGGGCCCTCTTGGTTGGTGCCTGATCCTTGGAGGGGGTGTGGTTGCAGTTGCATGCCTGTATTCTTCACCTCAGTCTCTTTGCCTTGTTCACTCTGTCACAGCAGATGAATGTGAACAACTGATGTTGTGTGGATTTGTTACTGGTATTATTTGTTACAGGTATTATTTGTGCAAACATGGTATACAATATTTTGTTCATGCTTTCTTTTCTTATATTCATTATTTAATGGGTCTTATGTATTTTATTGTATTTTTTTGTAGTTTTGTTTGTTTTGTTTTTTCTCTCTCTCCTGCCCAGTTTACTCAGTTCTGGTTGTAGTTACTGTTACCATTATAATTATCACCATGGTTGTTACTGTTTGTATTGTTGATACTTCCTTGTGAGGGTCTTTGCCACCTTCTTCTCTCTTGCTCTCTCTCCTTCACCCCACCCCCCACCCCCATGTCAGGTCTCCCATCGAAATGTGGTTCAACAAAACTCATAATAAACACAGTAGAATATCAAGTGGAGCTTCATATACTTTATGAAGTTACCCTTGGAAAAGCAAATTTGTTCAGCACCAAAAGGCAGCCAGACTACCATTTTGCTGTTAGGATGCCAGACAAGACAAGTAGAAAAAAAAAAAAAAAGAGCATATCAATTGCAAAACCTCCACCTTTCACCTATGTTGTCCCTGGCCTGAGATCACTAATGGAAAGTGCTCATAGACACATAACATTCACAGATTGCTAGGACACTCAAATACATGGTCAGAACAAGAGCCACATACTCACAATAGGAGGATACAGTGTAGTTAACCTTACAATGCATCAGCCACTTATCAGCACTTGAAAGAATGAATCAAACCCAAGATTGTAGAAAGAGTTGGGAATCACCAAAAATAAAGTAACAATAAGCCTTCATTATCAGCATTATGCATGTTGCTTGGCACTGTAGTAGAATTGGGAGAATTTAAATCCATAACAAGAATTTTTCATAGAACAGTTCCTTTCATGTTAGGAACTTGTCTCTAATAATCCAGTTCTAACGGTTCTGTCCTATCACAGAACATACAGAGTTGTGTGAAATGTTTGTGGAATGCCTAATATCTGACAATAAGCAATAATAATTGTTGTTCCTCATATTAAGAAAACTATTGGCAAAGGAGCTTTCATGTGTAAAGCCCACGTACACTACAAGAATTAATGTTATAAATTGGTATCCTCACAAATGGTCTGTTTTCTTATGTTATGGAGTGGTGTTGTTTGTGTTACTAATGAATTTTTGTGTACATATCTCATACTTACCCCTGAATGTAGTTGGTTCTTTCCTTTTTGTTTTTTAAATCTTTTTGTTTCTTTTGATCTTTAGTTTGTCACTCCTTTGTGGTTACACTTGTGATATATGTTGGGACCCCTTAAAAATGAGATAATACAACTCAACATAGTTCTTCAAAATAGTTGGAACAATTATAGTAATAATTGATACATGGGCTTTCTGAAATATACCTTCCCCAAAAAACATTATCTACATGGGAGCATCTGTTGGTGTAAAAGCTATATATGTCTTTGAGCATTGACAGTGCCTTTCTAGATATGCAAGCTGCCCATATAAGCACTAATGTACTCCCATAAATCAGAAATATAAGCTTGAGTGCTCAGTTGCAGGTGCATCAGCTCATAATATTGCTTTTTTACACACAACTTTTAATCCAGCTGTTTGGATCAGAGACTTCATCCTGGTCGTGGAACACTGGACCAGCTCTATACTCTCCATCGGGTGCTCAAGGGTTCATGGGAGTTCGCCCAACCGGTCCACATGTGTATTGCGGATTTGGAGAAGGCGTTCGACCATGTCCCTTGTGGTATCCTGTGGGGGGTGCTTCAGGAGTATGGGGTCCGGGGCCCTCTGCTGAGGGCAGTCCGGTCCTTGTATGACCGAAGCAGGAGCCTGGTTCGCATTGCCAGCAGTAAGTCAGACCTGTTCCAGGTGCATGTGGGACTCTGGCAGGGCTGCCCTTTGTCACCAGTTCTGTTCATAATTTTTATGGACAGAATTTCTAGGCGCAGCCAGGGGCCGGAGGGGGTCCAGTTTGGGGACCACAGGATTTTGTCTCTGCTTTTTGCAGATGACGTTGTCCTGTTGGCCTCATCGAACCTGGGCCTTCAGCGTGCCCTGGGGCGGTTTGCAGCCGAGTGTGAAGCGAGTGGGATGAGGATCAGCACCTCCAAATCCGAGGCCATGGTTCTCGACCGCAAAAAGGTGTTCTGCCCTCTCCGGGTCGGTGGTGAGTCTTTTCCCCAAGTGGAGGAGTTTAAGTATCTTGGAGTCTTGTTCACAAGTGAGGGAAGGATGGAGCATGAGATTGACAGACGGATCGGTGCAGCGTCTGCAGTGATGTGGTCACTGTACCGGTCAGTTGTGGTGAAGAAGGAGCTGAGCCGAGAGGCGAAACTCTCAATTTACCAGTCAATCTACGTTCCTACCCTCACCTATGGTCATGAGCTTTGGGTCATGACCGAAAGGACAAGATCCTGGATACAAGCAATCGAAATGAGTTTCCTCCGCAGGGTGGCTGGGCGCACCATTAAGGATAGGGTGAGGAGCTCAGCCACCAGGGAGGAGCTCGGAGTAGAGCCGCTGCTCCTCCACATCGAGAGGGGCCAGCTGAGGTGGCTCGGGCATCTGTTTCAGATGCCTCCTGGATGTCTCCCTGGGGAGGTGTTCCGGGCATGTCCTGCCAGGAGGAGGCCTCGGGGAAGACCTAGGACACATTGGAGAGACTATGTCTCTCGGCTGGCCTGGGAACGCCTCGGGGTCCCCCCGGAAGAGCTGGAGGAGGTGTCTGGGGAGAGGGAAGTCTGGGCATCCCTGCTTAGACTGTTGCCCCCGCAACCCGGCCCCGGATAAGCAGTGGATAATGGATGGATGGATGGATCAGAGACTAACATACAGTCTTACTAGAATTACAGCTTTCCAGTGATTTCTGCAATGTAGGTGCAATGTCAATGGAGTGCCTGCTCAGCCACAGACTGCAATGCCATGATGTCCAAAGAGGAGGCCCACGAAACACTGGGTTGACCAACCTACACTGGCAACTGTTGGAGGAGACATAAGCAGCACTACAGGAAGCAGAAGCATAGTTGCCATTCATTCATACATTGCCATACATTCGACCCAGGTAAGTTTGCATCCTGCCCTAACCACTCCATAGGAGATGCCATCTTCTCTGCACTTCATCCTAGCCAACAACTTCTGGAGAAGTGAAACATCTACGTGAGAATGGTGTTTATGGACTTCAGCTCAACAATCAACATGATCTTACACCAGAACATAGTAAACAAACTGACACCTCTAGGTTTCAACACCACTCTCTGCAACTGGCTCTTAGACTTCCTCACCAACTGGCCCCTGTATGGAGAAGACTGCCTCTTCTGCCATTAACCTGAGCACTGGCTCCCCTCATTGCTGCATCTTGAGCCCGTTGCATTTCACCCTGATGACCCACGCCTGTGTCACCAGGTCCACTGATAACCATATCATCAAGTACGCTGATGATACAACAATAGTGGGCCTCATTCACAACAATGAACAATGACAATGAGGGGGAGCACCTGGTGGACTTGTGTGGGAGAAGCTACCTCATCCTGAATGTTGACAAAATGAAGGAGATCATTGTGGACTTCAGGAAGAACCAGCCCTGTCACTCCTCATCGGTAATCATTGTAGTGCAGGTGGTGGAGAGCACCAAGTTTCTGGGGGTGGACCTGACTGACAGACCAACCTGGACTAAGAACACAGTGTCTTCAAAGCATTTACTCTTACCCTGCAAGGATGAGATCACTCAACTCACCCAACACTCAGGATCACTCAGACAATATACATGTCAAGTTTAACAAAAGATTGATGTATCCATTGGTGAGAATTAGTGCATAGTGCAACACACACCCACAGATACATAGAGACAGACCCTGGCAAACACAATACCCTTCTTGTCTTCAGCCTGCAGGGTAACAGTCTCTATATAAGCACTTGGGAAAGCCACAAGCACATTTTGTAAATGGCTGTCTCACAGATTCTGTCACTATGTCCACCAAAAGGACCATTAGGGAGCAGTCTGTCAGCCTAATCCTTAATCACATATGCTTATGAAACTCATATTTTTTTTATTCCTGTCTAAATCAGACCAAGAATTCCTTGGTCTGTTGGTTAATTAATGTATTTCTTGGTGAATTGTTTTGTTATATTTAGTTTTCATAGATGTTTTGTAAAATATTTCTTTACATCAATGGATATAATCTATAAAACACAGACAGCAGCAGGCTTACTTTTTGTTTCTATTTGCATACTGCAAGCTATTGTGTCTGTCTATAAGTCTGCAAATTTGACCTCCCCACAGAGCCTATAACCAGGCCTTACATCCACATGGAGGCCTCGTCAGTGCTGGAACTCACTGAAAATGTTGTCCTCAACTGCTCCCATGACAATGGAACCAGGACTACATATAAGTGGTTTAAAGGCAGAAAACAGCTAACCAATGAGACAAGATTTGTGATGTCACCTGACCAGAAGCTCTTGACCATCATACGGGTGCTGATGGCAGATGACGACATATACACCTGCATAGTGGAGAATCCAGTGGGGAACATGACGAGCCTTCCCATCAGACTGACTGTTTACAGTAGGTCATAGTGTGTTCCAGCGGTTACACAAACACATATTGTGGCAGGTCTGTTATATAACATAACAAGTAAGAATATAATCTACAGGTCATTAAAACATAAGTGTGTGAAATGCAGTGGTATCTAGTAGTGAAGCAGTTGACTACAACCAACCAAAATGTCTCACTCTTTCCTATAATGGCTACAAGAAAATATGAAAGGTACTCATTAGAGTCTGTGTTTGGTTTGACCACTCTGGGCTTTTTAGTCAGTAGGGTTATAAATATGTAGTATTGATATTGCAAACAATCACCTTGCATACCAACACACAGTTACCAAAATGACCAATGAATTAATAATATGTTTCATTACACCGCTCACTGTATTCATACATCTATATCAGGGGTCTCAAACTCAGATCCTCAAGGGCCGGTATCCTGCATGTTTTAGATGTTTCCCTCTCGCAGCACACCTGACAGTCGTTATCAGGCTTCTGCAGAGCTTGATGGTAGGCTTATCATTTGAATCAGGTGTGTTGGAAGAGGGATACATCTAAAACATGCAGGATACCGGCCCTCGAGGATCTGAGTTTGAGACCCCTGATCTATATTATGATATCATCAAGGTTTTGTCTATCAAATACAAACTCAGACAGCGGATCAAAAATAATTAATAATATAGCTCTGTCAGCTCTGATTTCAGACCAAAAGAAACACAGTAAAACCACAAATAATCTGTTTTCTGAGCAGTTTCTGTTGTCCATGGCTGTACTCGTGGATCTACACAGTGACATTTCTGACCTTGTTTGGAATCATCCAAACAAGGTCAGAACTGTCACAGTTTAGTCTGAACTGTGGATCAACAAAGCATACTTAGCAAACATTATAACATCACAGCTAGGTTCAAGGTAAGCTTATCCCTTGACGAGTTTCATTATTAAGGTATTTATTGAACAGTCATACTTTAAACTTGCCAGTGTAGGAGAAACATAATTTCCTGCATGAATCTTAATTCTTTTATTTCAGAGCTGTATCCAGTGGTGAAACAAAGGCATTGCTACTATTTTTTAAATCACTTTATCTCTTCCTTTGACTCTGAAAATGGTTTCTTAATGTTTCACATCCTCAACCATTTAGTATTAGCTTTCAGTATCAGGAAAGTCAGCAGTGTTAAGGCTACAGTGATTCACCAGTCACTCCAGTGGTTACATACATCAACAGTGATATGTTGGCCAATGGCTGTTAATAAATTCAGTGTATATATCTGTAATACAACATATTGACATACTTGGTTCAACATCAGAAGTCGTTAGCTCACTTTAGGTCATTTTTAGACATTTTAAGGGAAAATACTAAATTATAAAATATAGCTTTAAGAAGCAATATATATTACAGCCCCAGTTAAAATATGTGATGGTACCTTAATATGGGATGCCACATGCAATTCAACAGCAAAAAGAGAAATCTATTCTATTATAGTTGTAATGTATTACTTATCATTATTATTATTATTATTTTTAGTAGTAGTAGTAGTCCTAATTGTTGTTGCTGTTGTTGTAGTTGTAGTAGCATACAATAATGAAAACGTAATTATGGCATAATTATGACACAATGACCTTTAATGCCCCTGACATCATCTGTGATGTCATGTAGCCACTTGATAGCATCATGAAAAAGGTATTATTTTATATAATAGAAAACATATTGTTAACTACTTGCAACTACTATAGCTACTATAGGTGACACTGAGATAAGAGAAATGGGAATTTCAAAATGCTAACTCATGGGTTTTGCTGATAAATGATGTGACTGTGGTCACACAAGAGAACAAGGGAGTTTACTGTGAATTACTGTCTGGTATTGATGAACTTGAGCATCTATGTGCAGGTTAGTTGATGAACAAAATTAGTACATCATGTTTGTCTTTTGCCCAGGACACTTGTTGGAAAATATTTGTTAAGAATACATCTTGAGCATCTTCAGTTATGTGATAATTTTGTCATATTCACAATCGAGCACTGTAAAATACTTTATTGTGTGTTCTTGTATTTTTGTTTTTATATCCTTTGTCATGTTCACAACAATACATGAGAACACTGACTATAGTATTCCATGATCCCTCCCAGGAAGAAGTTCACTCTACATCATCCTGTCTACTGGAGGCATCTTCCTCCTTGTCACCCTTGTTACAGTATGTGCCTGCTGGACACCTTCCAAAAAGTAAGAATAGCAGATTGGAGACAAGCAGGTCTGCAGAACTAAAATTACTACACTGATTCAAGAGTTAATCAATCTGTACCATTTTCATTGTTAGATCACGACAACCACCCAGAAAGCCTCTCTCCAGATTGTATAATCACTCTCATCCTTCACCAATCAGTCACAGAGGTAAACTATTCAGGTGTAAGCAATAGAAGGCTGTGACAAGTAAAATGACACATATGATGAATTTAGATAACGTGATAAAGAACACTTTTGTGGTGTCGAATATCTAAACAGCTAAACAAGAGCAAGAAAACATGTCTACAAGCAATTGCAATTATTCAGGCAAGTAGATGTTAACCTCCAACTTGCACAATATATATCATGTGTACAGATTCAACAACTGACAAGTGTAGAGGTTGCAAGCAAGAAGTAAAATACACAGAGAGGGCGAAGAACAACACCTGCCTACATGGAGAACTCAGCTGCACATGCAAAAACAGCCACTATGCGTGAGTAAACAAAGCTGAATTCTACTTTCTCAAGTTAATCTGAGTTGCAACAATTCTGGGACAGAAAACAAAGGAAGCACTGGCCCTCTCAGAGAATCAACCCAGGGCCTTCTTGCTGCCCCTGAATATCTATCTATCTATCTATCTATCTATCTATCTATCTATCTATCTATCTATCTATCTATCTATCTATCTATCTATCTATTATTATTATTATTATTATTATTATTAATTATTATATTATCATAATGTTTTTGCTCTTTGGTCACTCATACACAACGGCTGTTTTGTGCGTGCGGAGCTAGGCTGTGCATGCACATGAGATGCTCTTTGCTCTCTCTGTGTACTTCACACCCACAGCGGCCAATGCAGCTCTTGGTTGTTCAATTTGCACATAGACCTTATAGTGTATGTCATCCTGTACGTCAGTGCACATGAAAAGCTATAAGTTGTGTCTAAGCATGTTTTCTCACTCTTGACTTTTGATAGAATTTGACACCATGTGTTTATGTTTTGTCACAGATGATGTGCTTCTGAAAATGTCAGAACACAATGGAAAGACTGCAGTAACATCACTTTACGTCCTGCAACAGAAGGTATTTCACACTAATTCAAGACTAAAGCTTCAAAGCTACACTAATGAACCCTTTGTTTGTGATCATCTAAACCCTTTTATTTGGGGGACTAAGTGAATATAACACCCACAAAAGTGATCTCTGTTAAAGACTGCAAAAAAGTAGTAAAGCAGGAAGTTGGCATTATAATGTGCTAAACAGATTACTGACGGTGGCTCAAAGGATGTTAAGAGGGATACTATGAATTCCACTAAAAATCATTAGATTAGCAGGAAGTTTTACACAGGAACATACATTTTTTTGGATCTGTATTAATGTGTCAGTTAACAAACTCAAAAATGTATGTTTTATTCTCTATGGTAATAAAAGGTAATTGAGGGTGTGTTTTTGAACTGGACTTCTCAGAAATTACCTATGGGTGCTGGTTAACCCAGTTACCTGGATGCATCACTCTGTGATGTACATGTGATTACTTAAATTATTTACATGTTTTAATATGATTAATGGATCTACAGTTATTAAACATTTTAGATCAGTAGATGCTCTTGGTCTCCAGTGGATATTTGGATCTTTATGGGTTAATGTGTTTATTAAATGATAAGTTCCTGTCAAGAACTAGAAGCACTCGGAGAGCGCAGACCTCCGCCAAGGCTGATCAGTGGCCCCCCCCCCCCGTGGGCCCCCCCACCCCGATCACCACCAAAATGTAATAATTTCTTCCTTATCCCATTTCCAACAAACCCTGAAAATTTCATCCAAATCTGTCCATAACTTTTTGAGTTATGTTGCACACTAACGATCAGTGCCCCCCCCCCCCGTGGGCCCCCCCACCCCTGATCACCACCAAATTTAATCATTTCTTCCTCATCCCATTTCCAACAAACCCTGAAAATTTCATCCAAATCTGTCCATAACTTTTTGAGTTATGTTGCACACTAACGATCAGTGCCCCCCCCCCCGTGGGCCCCCCCACCCCCGATCACCACCAAAATTTAATCATTTCTTCCTCATCCCATTTCCAACAAATCCTGAAAATTTCATCCAAATCTGTCCATAACTTTTTGAGTTATGTTGCACACTAACGATCAGTGGCCCCCCCCGTGGGCCCCCCCACCCCCGATCACCACCAAAATTTAATCATTTCTTCCTTATCCCATTTCCAACAAACCCTGAAAATTTCATCCAAATCTGTCCATAACTTTTTGAGTTATGTTGCACACAAATGGACAGACAAACAGACAGACAGACAGACAAACAAACAAACCCTGGCAAAAACATAACCTCCTTGGCGGAGGTAATAACTCCTCCCAGATGTTTTGGTTGCCAGAGAAATGTCATCCAGATTAAGTATGTTATTTGAAATTCCTGTATTGTCCTTTAGTCCTTTGAACAAAGCATTGTAAAGCATGTGCAGTAGTGGTAGAGCAGGTACTGGTACTGTGTGGAAATGAGTGTAAGGCAGGAGTGTCCAATACATTGATGATACATTACACTCCTGCTGAGATTCGAATCCAGCTTCCCATATCAAAGTCAGTAGTGTTACCTACTAACCCGTCAGCTCATATAGATAGATAGATAGATAGATAGATAGATAGATAGATAGATAGATAGATAGATAGATAGATAGATAGATAGATAGATAGATAGATAGATAGATAGATAGATAGATAGATAGATAGATAGATAGATAGATAGATAGATAGTAGAGGTAGGTCATTTTAAAAGTAGCTCACAAGCTTCAAAAGTGTGGGCACCCCAGGTACAAGGTATATGCTATGAAAATTGCTCAATATGTAGTTTGATTGGTTTGACATGAGACAAAGAGTTACTACAAAATAGAAGACAATGCAGTTTTTAATGATAATGCATTTAAAAAATATATATGAAGTGTTCATATGGGGCTGCTTTGAACAGACAGCAGACATGGCCTGAAGCTATGTTTTTTGCAGATTCCCCACATGGATGATTCATCAAGCAACAGGAGTGGATCTCCATCTGACTCCACCATGTATTACAGCAGTTCCCCCAACCACACTATTTCTCTTTGCCAGGTCACGACTCCACCTTCTTGCTCTTCCCACAGGTGCACCTGAAAATACATTTGTCTACCATGACAGCATTCTGGAGATCAGATCTTTGCACTTTGCACTCTATACTATCAGCATTAACTCAGTCATCACACACCTTCAAGGCCCCTCTCTCCCCCTCCTCTCTGTTCACCACTGAAACTTAGTCTTTACCAACAGCAACACAGGAACATTTACATTAAAATAATTGAAACACCAAGTAAAAGACAAGTTTTATGCATATGACTCATTGCCGTGTTAAAACCCTTTGTCTTAAAAATGACTCTTGTTTAGCTATTCTCCACCCATTTTGAATTTAGTTTTCAGTGTGGAGTTTATTCTTTACAAATGGTCACTTATGCTCATGATCAATAAGAGAACCACTTAATTGCTCATTTCAAACACAGGTTTTACAATAACACATTGATTTCCCTCATTTATTAATTCACTGATACACTAAGCAAATGCTCCACTGTATCCTCACAAATCATTACACTTAAAGGATCATTGTGGATTTTTGACATTTTTTTAATGGCTAATAAAATGTGTGGAAAGACAAGACACCACAGACTATGTGGGATCTCCTCATTGAGCTTTTCCTTTAGTTGTTCCACTGATCTGTGATGTAAATGCGAAAAATGTGAAATTACTTTTTTTTTAAATTTTATTTTCACATTACATACCATTAAATACCTGACAAAGGACTATTGATGAATCACAAAAATAAATAGCACTAAGGAAAAAAAAAACCCCTCTTCTCTTAACAGAACAGGGTCAACTACATAAGATCATGTTCCACTCAACATATCAACGTCCTCATACCATATGACTCAAACACCCAATTATCATGTAACAAAATTCCATCTTTGAGCAAAAATCTTCTCTCTGTTTAAGCCTCTGTGTCCACTGAGCTATAGTGTGTGGTTTTGTTTCCTTCCAGTTCACTGTTACCATTTTTTAGCAATAAGTAAGAGTATCAGCAGCATGTACCTGTGGTCCATGTTGGTTACAGTAACGGGAAAAAGTTTATGGGCATCCTCAAAATTGTACAGTCTCTGATATTACCATGATATATTTGCAATCTTTTTATGTTTGAAAAGGTGTGGCTGCATCAGACAGACACAAACAAATGCAAATGATTTTTTCATTTATTGTCAACCCCTTACTGCTGAAATTTTTAACGTTAGAATTTTTTAGATACATTGTTACCTTGAATAAAGCCCATACAATAGCTATGAAATTGGCAGATGACATAAGGCATAATTGGCATAATAGTAATTAAACAAATTTTCCAGTCTTAGGTATGTTGATTATTTTATTAATGGTACAATTGATCATTTTCTCCGATCAACAATCTAAACAACACAAAAATGATCCAAAAATCCATAAAATGTCCTGAAATTAATAATAGTTACTAAAACAGGCTGCTGAAATTGAGGCTTGATCGTCAGGGATCATAAATAACCAGGTAAAATATGAACATTCACGAAGAGTGTTGAGCAGCACTTCATTGCAAAAACAGTGGAATATTGAGGCAAATTCGTGACAATAGTCTTCAAGGGGTTGACAAGAAAAAATAACAAAACTAAATTCATGACAGTTTGAACATGTCATGCCATGGCTGTGTTTCAAAAGGCATTATGTGCTGAAACATCCAGTTTTGACCTCAATGGAACAGAGCATGTGCACAAGAGAGCGTTTTGGTTTTGAGAATGGTTGTGCCATCACAGTACGATGACCAAAACCAGCAGCACTCATAGAGTCCCAAACCAGAACACTGCCTCTGGCATGCTTGATGGTTGGTACTATACTTGCTGGAGTTAATGCTTCACCTGGCCCTCTGTGTACCTTCACATTAAGAGGATTAAGCTGCAAAGTGGTCGGCTCCTAGCTTCAGTTCTCGTGTGTTTCAGCCCAACAATGCTGAGCTAACCTCTCTCTCTTATTGATCAGAGGTTTCTTGACCACCTTGCAGGATCTTAAACCATGATGGAGTCAGCCACGTACAGTGCAGTTCAAACACTGAATACCAGTTTGGCTTAACCACTGCTAGAAAAGCTCACATGATGTCATTCAGTAGCATTCCCTGCACATGCTTGTTTCCTACATTAGGTTCCTTGTTTTTTTTTTTAGCCATTTTTTGTCTCTAAAGAACTTTCAAACATGGTGGCTTTACATAGACACAAAGCATAAGATAAGATAAGATAAGATAAGATAAGATAAGATAAGATAAGATAAGATAAGATAAGATAAGATAAGATAAGATAAGAAAAGACAAGACAAGACTTTATTAATCCCACCATAGGGAAATTTCATAGTTAACAGCAGCAATATACAATACAAGCAGGTGCAGAGAAAAAGCAACAAAGGAGTGAAAAATGAAAAATAAACATAAAAAAAGTAATCTGGTATTTATATAAATATTTATAGAGTGTCTGATGGCTATAGGGAGACAACAAAAATAGTGTCTTTAATAAACACCACAATCTTCATTTGTGGATCAAAATGGTACCAAAATGACTCAAAATTAAAATTTAAACTATTAAACCTCAAAATACATGAGAATCCACATTTCTTGTGTATTTTTATGTAACCCATCCATTTTTAGTTCATAACAGTTTTTGTTTTTTGTTTTTTTTTCCGGGGTGGTGGTGGTAATATTTTGGCTGCGACTGCACTAAAATAAATTGTACCTGGAGATTTTTTTTTTTTTTTGTGCTTTTGCAATATATCATAAATGCATGGGGTGTTCAAAAACTTTTTTCCCACCACTGTACATCTTTAGGTATGGCTCTCTATAGAAGTAACAGAAGATACATTAGAAACTCCACTTATTCTACAACTGACGATTCCCATGTTCAGTTTCTTCCTTGACAGTTCTCCAAACCCTTGGATTATTGGGCAATCCCCAAAAAAGTGTATAATCACCTGTTTTTCCACTTTTTTTTTTTTCAACAAAATGCAACCATATTTTCTTAAACATAAAGAGAAATGATCAGAGTGGTAAAATATCTCATTTCTAGTTTCCAGTCAAATTCTTTTCAGTTGACTATTGATTCCTCAATATATACTCCATTAAAATATTAAATTCTAATTCCCACTTTTCTTTGATGTTCCAGGTGTTTTGAGATATGTTGTCTTTAAGTCTTTTAAAAATGCAAGAGAAATGTGTTTTTGTTTTTTTAGTTGGAACGTCTTTCTCTACCATATTAATAAAATATTCTCTGTTTGGATTTTTTTTTGTTTTTTTTTTTTGACTGTCTCTCTTTCTTTCTGAGTTGTAATATAGTGTCTTATTTTGAAGTACCTGTATAATTCGTTCAATGGGAGTGTAAATTTAGAAATGATTTATATGCCAGCTTACAATAGTAAATATATCCCAACACCAATATTCAATGCAATAAACAGGAAGTGGTCAACAGCAACTTCATTTTGTGTGACTTCAGTAACTTTAGACAGTGAAAAAAAAAATCAACTCAATTTAGACAGATAACAGACTGCCCAACCTTAAGAGGGGTTTGGCCCCACAGGACCCACCAAATATTTCATGCAGTAAAATTGGCAATGCATTCTCATTACCATGTAAAAGTAACTATAAAATATTTCAAATATTCCATGTCCCAAGAGCCAGACTCTGTGTCCAGGGATTGGGTCATCAAGCCCCCTGCCGTCGACTGCCACCTAATCCACATTGCACCCGGCCCCCACGGTTCCATCGGCGGGTGGTGAGTCCACCAGAGGACGGGCCCACGTTGTCCCTTCAGGCCTCTGTATTGGATACCTCCTGGACGCCTCCCTGGGGAGGTGCTCCGGGCATGTCCTGCTGGAAGGAGACCTCGGGGAAGACCTAGGACACGCTGGAGAGACTATGTCTCTTGGCTGGCCTGGGAACGCCTCGGGGTCCCCCCAGAAGAGCTGGAGGAGGTGTCTGGGGAGAGGGAAGTCTGGGCATCCCTGCTTAGACTGTTGCCTCCACGACCCAGCCCCCGGATAAGCAGTAGAAAATGGATGGATGGATATTTCAAACATACAGTGCAGTGGCGATTTCTCATAGACTGCAAGGGAAGCCCGGTTTCCCCTAAAATTATGAAAATTAAATGGTTAAATATGTACGGTTGTGTTGACATTTCATTGACTACAAATGTGTTAGAACACATTCATCTCAAAGATGAGTTCGTTCAGAATCAGCTTTATCACAAATCAACGGATTCGATGTTGTTCACTTCTCATATATTCCTGTTGCGCTGTTTTCTCATACTATCTCTGCTCAGTGCATTTGTCTGTAGACACTGGGCGTCTCTGGGCTTCAATGGGACTGAGTGGAATAGTTTTTTTCATTGCCTCAAAACTGGATGGTAATTGGATAAATACCACGATGCTGTCCCGCCCGTGGACGCCGGGCGTCTCTGGGGGTGAATGGAGCTGTGGGCGGAGCTCGGCCGGGCTGGACGCCAGAATCCCACGTGCTGATTGGAGGATCAGTCGAAAGGCTGAATCCCGTTTGATTGACAGCTAGTTTGAGATCTACTCCTTCACTGACACAGTTCAGTTTAATACCGCCGCACATTCTGCTGTGAAATCAGAGAGAAAACACTACGAAATTACTCGTTCATTTCTTGCACTGTAAATAAAACACACTCATTGTACTTCCTTGTTTCAATTTAACATAATTTCAGTGTTTTCTTGTTTCAGTTCCATAATTTAATCATTTCTTGTTTGAGTTTAATATCGTTTTGTAGATAGTTAAATCAATCAAGCTGTTGGCTAGGTCGGAGTGAAAGGAGCATCTCTTGTTTAAAAAGGCTGAAGTCTTACACCCACAACACAATGGGCCAAGGCAATCTAAGCAGCCTAGCTCTGCTGGACATTGAGAGGACACTGGTCCAGTCTCTGGAAAAGACGCCTACTTGGTACAATAAGGTCACTGACCATTTTCTTAAAAAGGAACGGAGGGCCGAATGTATGTTTAAACAACTTGACAATTTTTTTTTTAATTTTTTTTTTGATGTAAGCCGACAATGAGCTTCCCCTGTCTGAAAGACGAGCAGCCACCACTGATACAGTGTAATGATCAAATGAGACAGGCCAAGGTCATACAAATTTTAGTGAGATTTTAGACACAGTTAAAAAAGTTACAGAACTTTCTGACTTAGAAAGGCACCATCACCACTTGCAAATTGTACCTCATAACAGTGTTTTATTTGGTTTTATACCAGCATCAGTCAATTGCATGTAAAATAATTTATGACTGAACTATACTTTTAGATGTTGCATGGACATTTGGACATTCTGGCATTACATTTGATGGCTCCACTTGGTCTACGGAAATTCTCAGGCATTAAAGCACACACAACAACCTACCTCCACAAAGGGTTGCAGGCACTGTTGGAAAAAGGCCTGGGGGCAAAGCACATCATCCACCTCTCCCAAGTATTGTGCTTGCCAAAGTTCAATCTTGGGCAATAAATGGATGAACTATGGGCCAGTATTCTCTGTTTCATAGAGACATGCCTATACCACCGTGGTAAAGGATTACATTGTGCAGCCAGCTGAACATTTTTTGGTGTTATGTAAGGATAGAAATGAGGATTCTGGGAAACTCCAGGGTGGAGGAGTGTGTCTAATTACCAGTAATAACTGGTGTGATCCAGGGAGCATTTCTGTTTTTTATCACAACCCTTCTCATCAGAGCCAGCTGGCCCATTAGGCAATATATGCAATGCTAAGGGCACCGGGCCTCCAGGCATGCCACAAAATCCGGAAAAATTTCACTTTCAATATAATTACATTAAAAACTAGTTATTACTATTTATTCTTAAAATGGAAAGCAATGCCCAATTAACATTACTACAAATGATAATACCAAATAAGCCCCCCACCCCACCCTTCTCCGGCTTATCAGTACCTGATTGAGTGATGGAGACAAGACCACCTATGTTGAGAGTCAAGACCGAGTCTCTGAAGGGTCGAGACCAAGACTGTTGATTTTCAAATGCACTCGAGACCGAGTCTTTGAGGAAGCAAGACCGAGTCGAGACCAAGACCATAAAAACAAGTCAGTTTTCATAACCATGATTTAAAAACAACCCAGTTAATAATCAGCAGTTAGGCCTATAGACTAAGCTAGACTAGGAATTGTTTATAGGAGCAGTCTTCATTAGATATATAGAAATATCACAACAAATTTGAGATGTGACGTTCGTATACGAGTCAAGTCTTTTGAAATGCTCTTTAAAGTGAACGATGAGAACCGATTTACAATTGCAAGCCGTTCTTTTGAGAGCCGATGTTATATTCAAATTGCCCACACTGTAACGGGCTAAGTACAAAGGCTGAACCCAAAAGCAAGACCACAGAGTACAAGTAAAGTTGAGTATTTTTATTAAACACTAACAGGTGAAAAAAATACAACACGGAGATAATATTAATTCTGTGAAGGCACAGAGTCCAGGGATAGACGTCTGGGCTGCGGGTGGGAATGGCTGACAACCAGCAAGGCCGAGCCGGGAAAATCCCAACGGAATCCCCACTAGGGACAAACAGAGGGAGGTCAAAAAACAAGCCAGGTCATACACAGGGAAGCAATCAATAAAGCAACAGTACATGGGGGACAGACAGAACTCTCGGTCAGTAATCCAGGCGGATGGTCAAAGCACAGGTAACCGGTGGAGGCTGAGGTATTAAAGGGAGTAGGCAGAATCAGAGTCGGGTACATGAACCAGGTCGTAGACGAGCAGGCAGGATAGGCACAGGCAGAAACAGTGGTTGAGGGACGAAAACGGGTCAAAAACGGCAGACAAACAAACAGGATCCAAAAACGCTGGTGAGTGAGCACAACAAGTTGTAGAACACAAACTGGCAACTAGACAGGGGAAGACACAGGGTTTAAATACACAAGAGGGCGGGAAGACAATTGGTCACAGGTGGAACACATCAGGGTGGAGCCAGGTAATCAGGGAAAAGGTGAACACGATCAGGGAGAGGAAGTAAAGACACCAGACAAGACACATGAGGGAAACTTAACAAAATAAAACAGGAAATGACAGACAAAACAGAAAAGACAGACAAATCCAGACACAGTCCGGAAGCCGACATGACACACGCTGCCTTCATGCATTACCTGTGTGCCCATTGAGTCTGAGTTGTCAACGCTGCCTTCATGTAAACAACTGACATCTCCGAGTTTGAGTTTTCCACAGCACACTCCATTCACTTGAATGCAGCTAAATGCGCAGCTTAACTTGACTGGACTAGAGCCACAGTTACAGCTGCGCCAGGGAAGAGGAGATATTAGCGACTGAAAAAAGGGAGATGCAGGGTTATCTGCCATCAGAAACAAAATCCATCTCAGAGTTTAAGATGTTCACCACCAGAACCAAAACCTGGTTAAAGACAAAACACAACTGTTATCATCTGTAAATATTGTGTGTATTGTGTGGGTGAGTGAGTGAACGCCTCATATATAAATGCAACCCCGTTTTTAAATTGTATGGTATGACCATTTTAAATGATATGCAGGGTGGGGAAGCAAAATTTACAATATTTTGAGGCAGGGATTGAAAGACAGTGTATGACCAATTAGTTTATTGAAAATCATGAGAATTTATTTGCCACAAGAAAATTTACATAATAGAAAATGTTTTTATTCTATGTGTCCTCCTCCTTTCTCAATAACTGCCTTCACACGTTTCCTGAAACTTGCGCAAGTGTTCCTCAAATATTCGGGTGACAACTTCTCCCATTCTTCTTTAATAGTATCTTCCAGACTTTCTTGTAATAGTTTTGCTCATAGTCATTCTCTTCTTTACGTTATAAACAGTCTTTATGGACACTCCAGCTATTTTTGAAATCTCCTTTGGTGTGACGAGTGCATTCAGTAAATCACACACTCTTTGACGTTTGCTTTCCTGATTACTCATATGGGCAAAAGTTTCTGAAAAGGTATGGATAATAGTGTTAGGTATGATTATGACATCAATATATGTTTGGTTTCAAAACAATTGACGTAGTGCCTACTGAGAAAAAAACAACTAAATGTTCATTGTAAATTTTGCTTCCCCACCCTGTATATATATACTTGCTGACTCTACTACACTTTTTATCCTGGACTTAAGAACATGCTCTGATGCAGAATAAATTGGGACATTTTATTGATGTGTGATGTGATACAGTGACAGCTTTTGCAGTAACAAATTATTTACAAGGTTACAGCAATTACACCATTTAATTTCCTCAGATGTTATAATTCCCTGAACACATTCTGTTTTGCTGGAAAGTTTTTAATAAACTTTTATTTTTTTAGGAGTTTTCAAGAAAAACTAACAAAATATAGTTCTAGAACCTGTTCTGTCTATATAACAGGAACAGGAGCACAGATTGAGAAAGGATCAAATTTTTAGCAAAGCACATCCACAACTTAAACAAAGACAAGTGTGAACTCATGCGCACATTTCATGATTTACCACTATTAAGTGATAAAAGAGTGATATATTTGTCACAAATAAAAGTAAAACCTTTTTGTGTGAATAGATTGAGACACAGAGGGTTATATCAATGTATATCTTTATTCACAGACTACACAACCTACATCATCACTGGACTACACTGTACTAGGGCAACTCTTGCTTTTGGGAACACAAGGCCTATATAAGGAGCAGGGATTATGCTGACAGTAGATTAATAAAACAGACTTGGCATTTCAATTGGCAACATTGGAATGGACGCCTTGTTCAGTGAATTTGGTTTAGCAGGTGTTTAGACTGGTTCCGTAGCATGTCTGATAAAACAAGAGTTGAACCAAAAGAAAAGGTCAAGCACACAGAAAAGGATAGAAAATTTAATAACAGCCTAAAACCAAGCCTTTTGAAACTAAATGGAAACAGAGGTAGTAGCAACATAAAAAGGAATGACAGTATGGATTTTCAAAGCTAATACAACTATGTTTGCAGTGAGCGGATTTCTAAAGAAAATACACATGTACTGGGTGTTTGCTAGTACTTCAAACCCTCAGTGGCACAGTGGAGTGAACACGAAAAATAAACCCAAATATGCTCATATTTGGTTTCAGTTTTTGAAAAACTTGGAAATGATGACTTTGGCCATTATTTTGTCAAGGTGAGGATATTCAAACCAAAATGGTTCCTGATGGGTTTTGGGGTATGGCTCAAAAATAACAGAAGTAACTATCATCATAGTATGCATTTTTTGGGGGGGTTTATTTGGCGTATATTGTCAGCTAATCATTTAAATGTTTCAATGTTTTATTGTATTACTTCATTTTATTAATGAAGGTGAAAAAATATTCTAACATTGTAATTGTTGTAAATGTTTATAGTTCATTTGCTCCAAATCAGGTTTATGGATATGGATATTTTATTTTTTTATCATTTGTTGCAGCTTTTCAAAAGTTTGCTTCAAACACCCATGACAATGGAAGCATGGTCACTGTAACAAAACCAACATTCTGCTACAAAATGAAACTGACGCAAAACAGTAAGTAAAAAAAAGGCAGTCAACAAGTGCAAGCCAAACAAGACATAAGGAGCAATGGCTTTAATGAAACTGGGTCATTTTTTCCACTCAGGACACTTTGAGCATTTGTCACATCTTTATAACATTAAGACACTACTTAAGGATGGAATGGCACAATTTTACTGGAGGTAGGATCCAAACGGGGGTGTAACCACAGGAATAAACACTTTAAATAGACAAACTAAGGGAATTCATGGATATTTCTGCAATGAGCCAAGATGACATCTGGCCTGCTGCATGTATTATTTGATTTATTTTCCGTTGTTGATTTTTGTTGGATTCCCTTGTTCTGAAAAGTGCAGTAGATGGTAGAAAATCATTAAACACTGCTGTTAGTTTTTCAGGATGAAGCAGATATGCTTGGAAGAGACTGGGCTCAGTTCTTCAGCACAGAGTCATACATCTGGTAGACGTACTGAGAGACTTCAGGGGCCCGACACTTCAGTGACAACTGTGAACACACATGATTACAGCAATATTAACATCTCCCTGAAACAGTCCTGGTTGAGTGACAAAACAACATCAAAATGGGATCACCTTGATAACAATGACCAGCTTTTGACACGTTTACTCAATATAGATTCTTCCAGTTACAATGAAGAACTGTGAAAGCCTTTGCACAATGAATGAATTTTATTATTGTGGTCCTACAGCAACTTTTGCCTACTTTTAGTTTTGGGTGTCATCACATACACAGATGGAAAAAAATAACTCATTGAACTTCCTTTGGTAATAATAAGACTACACTTCTATCAAAGCTGGAACTGAGCTCTGCCTTTTGACCCACATAAATTGAGTGTTAAACAGGTGACACACTAAACGTTCAATTAGAACCAGGGTGTCAAACATACAGCCCCTGGGCCAAAACCAGCCCATCAAAGGGCCCAATCCAGCCCCTGGATGAATTTGCAAAATGCAAAAAAATACACTGAACATATTAACAGTCCAAGGTATCAAATCGCTATAGTTTCAGGGGCCATTTGCAGACCAATATGAGTTCAAGTGTTGTCAGACCAGTAAATAATAATGTAATAACCTATAAATAATGACAGTTCCAAATTTGTCATTTGTTTAGTCTAAAAAGTAAAATTACATGAAAATGTTTACATTTATATTCTATCCTTTCATAAAAAGTGAATAACTTGAACAAATATGAACAACATAAAATGTTTTGTGCCTTTGTAGATCTACTGTGATCTGTAAGTTGTGGTGCACAAGTGTGTCAGTTATAGGATGAGGGATTAAATTGTTAATATTGCATTTATTTTCCTTAAGAAATTCCAGGTTGTTCATGATTGTTCATGTTATTCACATTTTTTAAAGGACACTTTGTAGATATAACATTTTCATCATGTAATTTTACTTTTTCCACTGTTATTATTTTACCAGTCCAGCTCACTGGAGATCATGTTGAGTAATATGTGGCCCCAGAGTTAGAAAAATCAAGTTATACTGATCAGTTTGACTTGGAAAAATGTGCAGGGGTGATTGCAAAAAAAAAAAAAAAAAAAATCTCAAGCCTGAAAATTTTTCTTCAGGTCAGGTCATGAGGAATGGGTCGTTGGTGGACTTAGTAAAGGGGGGTATGGGGGGCATGGGGGGCATGGGGGGCCCTCCCCTGAGAAAATTTTGAAAATGAGAGCATCTAAAGTCTCTTTTCAAGCAATTTCAGGTGGAAAGTACTTGTTTGAGTATTGTGCAAATACAATGCAATTCTGCTCATTATCCATCACTTGATCTGCATTAGGAAGAATGAGCTGAGCTTTCAATGGTGATGTGATAAGGCTTGGTTTGGGCTTTCACTTCCTCATAAATAAGAATGTGATTTTAGTTGTATTGGTTTCGATTCCTGAATTTTTGGTATTGTGACATGCCTACTAGAGACTAGTGATGCGCAGACCCGTGGGTCAGGTTGGGGCTAGTCAAAAAAATTTCACTTTATTTGCGGGGTGGGTCATTGATTGAGCAGAGACAAAAAAATATGTACAGTATCATGTATAAATTCCCTATAGCAGGTTAGAGAGAGATACGCTGCAGTACTTACTTCCCCTTGTCTTTCTATTTATTCTTCATTTCATTTTCAGTTTTACGGCTGTATGGTTTTTGTGTACTAGTCTTGTGGCACAGTGCGGACCGCAACTCCCCCCGCCCCTCTCTCAGGTATCCCACTGATTCGCATCACTACTACAGACATAACACATCATTATCCATTGTCAACCTGCAGGATGTCTTCACCAGTCTTCATCTGCTTGCATTCCATCTCTATGATTGTCACTGCGTACAGTTGGCTGCTCTGAAGTTGTTGGCTCCAAATCAGTTTGTTTGTCTCCACAAGACCCGCCCCCCCCTACTACTGATTGCCTAGTAGCCGAAATTGAACTTCTTGGGAGCGAAAGTCATTGGTTGAGAGTGAGAGGTTTATCAAAGCCCAGGTCGGAGCCCTTGATATTGTACTAGCGCCAATCTTTTTACACGCATGACATATATCCTGCATTTCCCCCCCTTGCTGATCACCATATGCTGGAAATCTGGCATGGTGCTGGAATCATATCACCCCTGAATGTGACAGCATGAAGAGTTTGATACTGAAACCTCTTCATGCTGTCACATTTTTCCAGGTCAAACAGATCAGTATAACTTGATGATTATTCTAAAAAAAAAAAAAAAAAAGGTATTTTTAGTTAGAATAATCATCAAGTTATATTGATTAGTTTGATGAGGAAAATGTGATGGCATTAAGAGGTTTCTTTATCAGAATGTTAAATATCCTTAAAGGCCAGCTCAAAGACAGATGGTAAATAGAGTGATACTGTACCGTGTAGTTGGGGTTGCCGGGCTGAATGCGGAGTTCAGCTAAAATCCAGATGCCATTGGTCAGCTTGAGGGACTGGTAGAGCATATCCTGGCCCTCCACATTTCTCTTGGCAATAGTGTAGATGTTATTATTCTGCAGCTTCCCTGACACTGTGTCTGCAATAAGAGAACCAGAGTCACTTCACTTACTGAACACAGACAGACAACACAATTCAACCTCCTCCTGAGTCTAGTTTTACTGAGTAACACAGGTATTTATCATTACTTCCTGCTTATTCAGAAACACAGAATTTAGGCACCCCTTGAAAAATAACATTATTTGGTAGTGTTTTTAATTGAAATCATCTAAAAAAAAAAAAAAAAAAAATCTGTAGAAGAAAACCTTACTTGTATCCTCATCATAAAATTCAACATTGAAAGAATGCAACATGTACAGCTAAAGTCACTTGCATCAGCATTTCATTAAAAAAAAAAAAAGAGAAAAGAAATGCTGCTTCATCGTGCCTTGCGATTTTCTGAAAACTAACATCACATGTCTGCCTCTCTCCTGTCTTCATCCTCATCACTCACTTATCCATAGAGTTATGATAGTGTTTATTATATAGTTCCATAGATGTTCTAGTTCAGTTATCTGTGCATCAACTGCGTTCATGTGTCCCCTACTTCCCCCCTTCTCCCCCTCACCCCCAATCTCTCTCTATCTCTATCACTCTCTCTTTTCTCCTTCTTTACTCTCTCTTAACCCCAACTGGGCAAGGCAGACAGCCATCCTCCAGGAGTCTGGGTCTGCTTGAGGTTTCTGCCTGTTAAGGGGAAGTTTTCCTTGCCACTGTCACCAGTCACAAGTGTTTGCTCCTGGAGGAGTCTGTCAGGTTTCTGTAAATTGGCTTAGAGTCTGGTTTTCACCAACTCTATATGTAAAAGTGTCATGAGATAACTTCTGTTATGATTGGTGCTATATAATAACATTTGATTTGATTTATGTCTGGTTAAAAAGTTGAAGCTTAAAAAGAGGATGGATTCTACAACAGCAGGATGACCTGAAACATACTTCGAAATCTAGCAGGACCGTACTTCAGGAAACACAAGCTGAAGGTTTTGGAATGTTAACAGTTCTCCAGTTTTAGACACAATTGAACATCTGTGGGTAGGGCTTCAAAGATCTGTGGATGTAGGACAGCCCAAGGATATTGCAGAGCTAGAAGCCTTTTACAAGGAAGAATGGGAGAAAATCCCAAATACAACAACTGATGGATTAAATTTAACAGTTTGCAAAAATGTTTTTGTAAGCTATGATACACTATATTGCCAAAGTATTCACTCACCTGCCTTGACTCACATATGAACTTAAGTGACATCCCATTCTTAATCAATAGGGTTTAAAATGACATAGATCTACCCTATGCAGCTATAACAGGTTCAACTCTTCCGGGAAGGCTTTCCACAAGGTTTAGGAGTGTGTTTATGGGAATTTTTGACCATTCCTCCAGAAGCGCATTTGTGAGGTCACACACTGATGTTGGATGAGAAGGCCTGACTCTCAGTCTCTGCTCTAATTCATCCCAAACGTGTTCTACCAGGTTGAGGTCAGGACTCTGTGCAGGCCAGTCAAGTTCATCCACACCAAACTCTGTCATCCATGTCTTTCTGGACCTTGCTTTGTGCACTGATGCATGCTGGAACAGGAAGGGGCCATCCCCAAACTTTTCCCACAAAGCTGGGAGCATGGAATTGTCCAAAATCTCTTGCTTTAGCATACCAAGAGATTTGGTATTGCTTCAGACTTGGTATTGCATCAGCATATCAATAGATTTTGGACAATTCCATGCTCCCACTTTGTGGGAACAGTTTGGGGATGGCCCCTTCCTGTTCCAACATGACTGTGCGTCAGTGCACAAAGCAAGGTCCATAAAGACGTGGATGACAGGAGTTTTGGTGTGGATGAACTTGACTGGCTTGCACAGAGTCCTGACCTCAACCCGATAGAACACCTTTGGGATGAATTAGAGCAGAGACTGAGAGCCAGGCCTTCTCATCCAACATCAGTGTGTGACCTCACAAATGCGCTTCTGGAGGAATGGTCAAAAATTCCCATAAACACACTCCTAAACTTTGTGGAAAGCCTTCCCAGAAGAGTTGAACCTGTTATAGCTGCAAAGGGTGGACCGACATCATATTACACCCTATTGATTAAGAATGGATGTCACTTAAGTTTATATCGAGTCAAGGCAGATGAGCGAATACTTTTGGCAATATAGTGTATCTGCCAGTGGGGGTCTTGCAGGATGCCCACGCACACAATCACAAAACACACATATTGTACCAGAACTGTAACCTCTAAAGCGGTGTTTTTCAACCTTGGGGTCGGGACCCCATGTGGGGTCACCTGGAATTCAAATGGGGTCGCCTGAAATTTCTAGTAATTGATAAAAATAAAAACTTACCAATAAAAAATAGATGGTGAGTTGAGAGAGACAATGACAATACATAAAAGACATGACAAACTGAAGCTGAAATTGAAGCACTGTGGTACTGTTTATCTTTCAAATGTTCATTGTGGCCGGTTTAAGATGCTGCAGCTCTTTCATAATTCATAGTCTGAGTTGTTTTTTCAGTGTTAATTTGCAGCCCTGTAAACGAAAGCTGGACTGACTGTACATATCCTGACCAAAGAAAATAAAATTCTCATTTGTGCAGTAATCTCACCTGGCTTTTCTGCCTCCATTCATAATAATAAACATTATGGGCCAAATCTACTAAAGGTTTGCATGTATTAAAACGTGTGCAAACTCATTGCACACACAAAAAAATGTACAAACTAATTTACTAACAGTGCACACTAAGGGTTGCGTCTTTCAAAGGTCAAAATAGTGCGTCTGCATCTAGTTAGTACGTTTGCCACAATGAATGTGTAAAATGGGGCGTTTACACGCAATTGTGCATGTGGTGGGAGGAGAAAATGTAAATATATTAATTTAGCACATGCAAAGGGATTTATTAAACCCGAAACCAATTTTGCTCATAGAAACTGTGTGTATATGTAACACGTCTCAAAAGGAGGTGCAGACGGATTGGATGCATAATTGCGCACACATGGAAGTGGTTAGGAGACATCGAAATGATGTAACGAGATGCAGAGAATGCATTTTTCACCCTTGAGTGAACATTTTGGGAGTGACAGAAGAAAAAAGTAATTGAGACGTACATGGTCTCCAAGACTTTGCACCTGTTGTAATTTGCGCAAGCAATTTTAGTAAATCACCTGCAAACCACGGTTTAACCCTACATGCAAAATTCTAGATTGCACAAGCAAATTAGTACATGCAAATTGGAATCTTAGTAGATCTGGCCCTGTATAGCCTAAATGTCATCTAAAATTAATGTTTATTAGTAGCATCGTATAGTAAATTATTACATGATCAAAAACAAATTAATTTTAGAAAAAAAAGTCTCCATTTTGAATGTCTGGGGTCGCTAGAAATTTATGATGTTAAAATGCGGTCACGAGCCAAAAAAGGTTGGGAACTACTGCTCTAGAGGTACCAATACTAATGTACACTAGCTAATATCTACATTCTGTACATACACTCTATAAGGATTGAATGCCACATGAATGGCAGCTTCATTAAACCTGACCAGTTTTAGGATGCACTTGGGCCAATCTACTGACAGGAGTAAAGCTGTGTAATTATGACAACTTGAAGTATCCAAAGTAATGCATGTAACTGGAGGAAAGACAAGACAGAAAGACTGGGATTAGTTGGAAAATGGGAAATTATGTCAGATGGAAACATGGCACTGGTGACAAAACCAACATTCTGTTATAAATTCCAATTGATGCAAAGCAGGAGCTAAAAAAATTCAGTTAACAAGCATAAGCCAAACAGAACATACGAAGCAATAGCTTCAATGAAACTGGGTAATTTTTTCCACTCAGGACACTTTGAGCATCTGTCTTTACAACATTAAGCCACTATTTAAGGATGGAATGACTGTATTTGGAGGTATAAATCCAAATGCGAAGTGTAACCACAGCAATAAACACTTTAAACAGACAAAACAAAGGGAATTCAAGCATGATATTTCTGCACTAAGCCATGCTGACATCTGACCTGCTGCAGATAGTGGGCCAAATCAAGCGAAGGTCAGATCAGTGTCAAAAATTAAAGTTTCACCAATCATTTCTCAAACAGGCTCATTTTTTAGCTTAAGAATTCAATTTTATGAAACTGTTTACACATTTCAGTATCACTTGTAGAAAAAAAAGATATAACTGATTATGTAAAGTTATACTTCTGACATAAATGCACTATAAACTTTAATAACAGTGTTTCTTGCTTGTATAAGTGATATTTTAAGTCTGTGAATCAGTAGGAACTAATTATTCAACAGTAGAAGAATATAGAAAGGTTATGTACAATCAAATTGTTTGTAAAATATGCTCTGCTATTAGCTGTGTATATCACTTCAGTTGTAATATGTATGTTAAATAAAAGTTTATGAGTATATTTAAAGTTCCAGCAAAGTCTTTCATTATGAGTACTGAACAAAGTGACAAACGGCTGTCCACGTGTCACAGTTCCCCCCGTCCCTGTGTCACAACATATTTGTGTTAATGAAAACTTATCATTTAAACATTTTTATCTACTACTGGTCACAAATGTAGTTTAACATTATAGCTAAAGCCCTATGTTTCATTTACTATCAATTTCTTATGAGAACAGCATGTTTTGTACATTTGGGTAAAGTGAAAAAATTTTTTAATTTTGGTGCCAGTGTCACGCAGTAGTAATTTAAGTATTTTCACACAAAAAATGTTACTTCTGTAAACTTAATCATGTGTCATGTGAAAGTTCTTACTGAGACCTATCCATACATGTATAAAAACACAGAAATAAGTTATTTAGTTTTCAACACAGAGCTTATTGAACATGAAGTGTGTCCCGGTGTCATCGCTTGATCTGGCTCTATTACAAAAGTCTGACTTGGCAGGTGACCCGTCAATCAAAGCCCACCATGGCAAAATCAAAGTCTTCATTTCCCTCTAAAGTCTTACTAGTAGAGCAATAATTTAATAAAGGCCAGCACATTTACTAGACAGTCCAAAAAAAGACCACTGTAAAAGTGACCTAAATGCCAAGGTTTGTTAATTCAGTGCAGTGATGACAAGTAGAAACAGAAAACCATTCAGACATTAAGTTCTATCCATTTCTATAAATTTAGAAGATGATCAGAATCAGTACTTACCTGCATTTAGGTGGCACTCTTTTATCTGGTACTGGAGCTCGTTTCATTGGGGATGTCTTTCCAGGTGGCCAGGAACACCTGTCGTTCTGGAATATAAGGACCATACACATGCCTTTAAGAAACTGATGCATGACAACATTTCAGGCACAATCCAAAGACTGTGGGCTTCTTACTAGGCCCTAATGAGCCCAGTGGATTTCAACTTACTTCACCTTAGGACTAGACTGATGCCTCAGCAATTACTATGAATCACAACATCGAATCCCACCTCACACACCATAGGGAATGTCACCCTTCCATGCATTTTTTTTAACACTATGTTGACATTGCATAGTAGACAGCAAGTAATAAATACATTTGAAAGTTAGATACAGGACGTGGAAATTGCTGCTTGGCATTACTGCCTGTCACACCTCCTCCACACCCATGGGTTCAGCCACAGGGTCAGCTGCAGGGTCATCAGCCAGGAACCACCGTTCTCAGATGTTTCGCTCTTGTCCCCTGACAAGATGTGCAAGAGGCTTGCACTGGGAGCGTTACAGAGCGAGCAGGATTCCTTGCTCCCGAACCTCTGGTGAAGGTTTTGAGGGCAGGGAAGTGTGTCATAGGTTGAGCAAATAAAAAAGCTCAGTCTTGCCTGTGGGATCTTCCACAGGTCGGACCAACTGATGCTGCGGCTGACAACTCCCTCCCAGGTTGTCCAGCTTCCTTGCCGGCCCTGTGACAGCCTTGATCTTGTAGCGCTCCTCCTCTGTCCTCGTCACCTCTGCCACCACCATCTCCTTCCTCTCCTTACGACTGGCCTTTGACCAAAATCGTGGCCCTTTTCCCCATCCTAGCCTTGTTCTTCCTTCTTGGACTCTGCCTACGATCTCTCTGTGTTGCAGCCTCCTCACAGCTTGGTCAACGTCAGCTTGGGCACTCCACTTTCGGCCAGTGGGAACCTTGGCATTGGCTTTCCTTACTGTCTGGTTGGTGGACTCTCTCAGCTCAAGCACCAATCTGGCCTTCTCCTGCATGAACCCCAAGCTGATGGACTGCAGTAGCAGCTGCAGGGCATCCTTGCTGAAAAGGCCTGTTTCAGAGAAACACCATGGGAGTCCCAGCCACTTCCTGCTGAATGAGTTGGCTTTCCCATCCATCTTGCCCACGGTGGATAAGGGGACCTCACACATCTTCAGGGGCCACATCAGCCTCCTGTAGAGCATGTACTGATAGCACCAGGTCTTGTACTTTCCAGGGGAGTTGGCTTTGGTCGATTCTTGCCAGACCATCCGTCAGCTGCTTCAGGACAGTTTTCCCCACTTGCTTGTCAGACAGCTCTGCGGTGTACTGCCTCCCCAGACTTTTGATGGGTTGTTTGGATAGGAGAGGAATTCTCTCTCTCCCGACCATGAAGATGGTGTTGTCATTCCTGACTCCCCTTCTGAGTGACAGGCTGCGGGATTAGGAGGGCTTGATCTTCATTCTGGCCCATGACATCAACTAATCCAACCTCTTTAGCAGCTGAGATGTACATGATGCTGTCTGAAGAAGGCTGGTGACATCATCCATGAAGCTTCTCAGTGGGGGTAGCCTCTGGCCAGATGGTAGTTTTATCCCTCCCACTATTTGTTTTGCTCCTATGAGGATCCCTTCAAAGGCTGCCACAAACAAGATTGGGGAGATTGCACACCCCATGGCAATCCCCACCTGAAGCTGCTGCCACCCAGTGGTGAAATCCTGGAGGGCAAAGCACATTTGCAGGTCGCTGAAGTACAGCGCTATCAGGTTCCTGATGCAGAGAGGCATATGGAAGAATTCCAAGGCATAGCTGATCAGCTGGTGTAGAACTGATCCATACGCGTTGGCCGGGTCAAGCCAGACAACGTGCAGGTCAGTCTTCTCCCGCTTGGCCCTCTGGATTTGGTTCCAGATCATCATGGAGTGCTCCACACATCCTGGAAAACCTGGGACTCCTGCCTTCTTTGCAGCTTGTGTCTATATAGCCATTCTCAAGCAGGTAGGTGGTCATCCTTCTGGCTAGCACTGAGAAGATGATTTTTCCTTCCACATTCAGCTGGGCGATGCTCCTGAATTGGCTGATGTTTCTGGAGTTCTCTTCCTTGGGGATGAAGACCGCTACAGCTCTTTGCCACTCCGATGGAATGAGCTGCTTTTTCCAGGGAGTTCTCAGCAGGTACCACAGCAGTTCTAGCACCTTGGGGCAGTTCTTATAGAGCTTGTAGGGGACTCCATTGGGGCCAGGTGCTGATGAGCACCTCGCCTTCTTCACTGCTCGCCTTACTTCACTAAGCTTGGGGGACATGGTGTTGAACTCGGCTGTTGGTAGTGCGGGCACGTACCCTGGTGTTCCCAGTGGGACATCCCTTAGTGGGTTGCTGTACTGCCTCTTGACATGCTGTTCCATTTGCTCCCTAGAGGTTTCGAGCTTCCCAGACTTCTTTTCCTCCAGCAGTTGCCTGGCGCGCTTGAAGGGATCCTTAAAGAAGCTGGCTTGCTCTTTTTTTCTTCCGGCTGCTGCACTTACGGATGCGTTCAGCTCAGCGGAGCTTTGCTAGCCTTGCTTGACCTCCTCCCACAGGGCTTTCAGGCCTTCCCTCTCTGGCTGGGTGGCCTTCCTCCAGATCTTGCGGAGTTGCTGGCGTCTTTGCACAAGCTGGTAGATCTCCTTTTCCTTCCTCCTCCTCTCCCTTGGGGCAGACTTCTCCTTGGGATTATTTCACCTAACCTGTCCTTGCAGCACTGGTATATGATGTCCCTGAACAGGTTGAACATGGCTTCGACGCCTCCTCGCAGTGCTCCCTCTAGCCTCTTGAGTCAGGTCTGTGTCCAATGTATGCCATGGCTCGCTTCGTTTGACTGCCATTTGAGCTCGTTCTTCCTTGCTGGTTTTCTGGTCTTTGCTTGAGGCTCTGTTCCGTGTGAGATGATGGGGACTGGGTCTTGGTGCTTGCGTAGGGGCTCCGCTTCCTCCAAAGGGCTTTCTTTCTCTGTCCCATCTCCGCCTACAGCAACATAGGGTCCGTTGCACTGTGGTTTTCAACCTGGCTCCTGGTCCCTCTTGTCTCACCCGCTTTCCGCAGCGCAAGGTTGCCTGCTGGCCTTTCAAAGCTTATAGAACACTAGAATAATAAGAAAAGAGTAAGTATTTGTGATGTTAGTTTGGTATGGACTATGACATGTAGCGTGGAGCACTTGAATTTCCTCGGATCAATAAAGTATCTATCTAACTATCTATCTATCTATGAGGCCGAATCATGTGAGTGACTGAAAAATATGTGTATATATATCTGATAAAGTAAACTACAAAATCATAATGGACCTACTCACACCCAAAACACATTTACAATGTCATATTAACTTTTAAAAACAATCTTTACATTTTCATATCTGCATTCAGAACACACTACCACACTGTAATGTTACACAGTGAACATCAAAACTGGTGTTACAACTACTGAACCGTGAACATACAAAATATGTAACTATATGTGACTGTTTTCACTTTCAGAAATTGAGAAGCTGTGTTTGTTCTAGTTCTGTTTTGATTCAGATTTAATTTTTACAGTTTAAGACTCTCTTATATCATACAGAACAAGCCTGTATCTGACTGCGGGTCACACCCCATCACCTGGAAATCTGACTTCAGACCATTTCACAGCTGTTTGTCTCTCAGTGATACACAACGGTTGCACACAATTCCACTGATCTACAAGCAGTGATAACAAGCAGACAGGAAACTGTATAACTGCAGAAAAAAAGAGGACTGCTGCAAAGAAACATGACTGCAATAAAACATTTTCAGCAACACCAAACACTGCGCAATCCTTCGTTTATGGGGCTCATTAGAAACTTCAGAATGCTAATTATCAGTTAAAAACATTTTTTCCCTTCATGAATCATTGCCACATTGTTATACTGCTGGTCTTATAGTCTGCATTAGATTACTTTCCAAAGCCTTCAAAGCATGTACCATTTCATCATTATGGAAAACGCTTTGAGTTGAAATGTGTATGTCTTAATTGGAAATGTGATTTTAGAGAAAGTAACAGCCCTAGGGTCTCTGATGAATAAAACTATTTTCTTGAAAGGATCTGATGAAGGAAACAAGATTTGTTTCTTCTAATGCTGTGCAGTTGGGTTTTTAAGGTGAAGACCTCTGTTTTGGTCATATTTAGAGAAGATGCCTGGTAGCTGAGACAGTGTTCAATATAACAAGATGTTTATGTTCTCAAAATTGAATGTCGTTTGTGTAATTATGTTGAGCAGTAATTTGTTGTAATTTGTTGAGCAGTTTGTTATTTCTCAAGCACATTTTAAGTGCATATTGGCAGAACACTAGAAAGGTACAAGACACTCAAATTAACACATCAGTCAAAAAAGTCATACCCATTTTTCCATCTTCCACGAAGAAAATGTTGAGAGGAATGAGAACGCTGAAGTAAAAGACATCAATGTTGTTCTTTACAGCCACCTGAAAATAAGTGAGTAAAAGAGGGTGAGCTTTTCTTTATGCAAGATCAGGCAAGGACTTTTTCCCCTTGCTGCCATCAGAGGCGTAAACAGATGTAAATGAACTTGATACATGAGTATCGTAAGATCTGAGCATATATCAGTTGCTGTCAAAATGCAGTTATTTCTTGAGGTTGTTGTGTCTTCATTTTAAAATTGGTTTGGGGTTGTTGTAGTGTGCAGCAGATCTTACATCTCACAAAGGTACATTACACTTATTTTAAAAAGAATTGAGATCCAGGTCCAGATATCATAATTATGAGAAACATCAAACCTATTTATTCATCAATAAATATTGACTTTTACACCAAAAAAATCATATTCATACTAGAAAAGCACTCGGAGAGCGCAGATCTCCGCCAAGGCAGATCAGTGCCCCCCCCCCCGATCACCACCAAATTTTTTATCATTTCTTCCTTGCGCCAGTATCAACATTTCCTGAAATTTTCATCCAAATCCGTCCATAAATTTCCATAAATTTTTGAGTTATCTTGCACACGGACAGACAGACAAACCAACGCCGGCAAAAACATTACCTCCTTGGTGTAGGCAATAATAGAGGAAACTCCTAGTCCAAGACATCGCTAACATGCACTGGGATGCATCATCAATGACCCCGTCTACATGCACAACAATACTCATCATTATCCAATTTCTCGAGTTGTCAGGTTATTGAAGTGATCATGTCAACAAGATAATCTGCTATTTTCTATCAGATAACAGCAGTAATCTGATTATGAGAAATCGGATTAACACACCTGGATTTGTCCCCAATGCTCCAATGTCTTCCTGCATGTGTACAGGTTAATCTGATTTATCTTGTTCTTTTACATCTGCACATGTGTAAACACAATTAAAATCATGGAAAACCAAAGTTGCAGTAATCATACGTGAGCGGAAGACAATAACAGGAAGATTGAGTCTACCACTACTATGTACATACATGCTCTGAAAGAAATCCAATAACGAACTGAAATGTCTAAACCAGGGTTTTCGATTATCGCATTTCTGAAGTGCAATATAAACAAATCAGATCTGATTGTTACAATTATCTGATTAATCCCAGTTATTTGATTTTTATGGTCATGTAAACAGACTCAATGATTCCTGGAGTCCTCTGGGCTTTCAGGTCTTTCAAACATGATAATCTCCTCTTCTAGGTGACAGGAAAGTTGTAACAATTGACATATCTTTATTTGCCTTAAGTTACTGGGTCATGGAGTTAACAGTAATGGACTTCCCCCAAAGCTTTGGGGCATCTCGTGTGCCAGTAACACCATATATTGGGGTGGCTGTGGCTCAGGAGGGAGAGCGGGTCATCCAATAACCAAAGGGTTGGCAGTTCAAATCCCTGCTGTCCTAGTCATGTGCTGTTGTGTCCTTGGGCAAGACACTTCACCTGCCTTGCCTCCAGTGTCACTCACACTGGTGTATGAATGTGTATGGTGCAAGGTTATAATGGTTTGGGATTTTTAATTATAGTCTAGTTTTATTTAGTTGTGGCTTTTTTTCTCTAATTCAGTGAGTTTTAATTAGTTTTTAGAGCAGGTTGCTAGTTTTTTATTAGTTTTGGGTTTTTTTTCTAAATGCTTAGTTTTAGTTTAGTTTTATTTTTTTCGTATCTTTCATCTTCATCGCCATCTTATTCAAAGAAATTAGTGATGTGTGAATCAGTGGGTTACCCGCGGGACATTGTATTTGCGGGGTGGGTTGGGGCAGGTCATTGATTGAGCAGACACAAAAATATGTACATTATCACATACAAATTCCCTATAGCAGGTTAAAATATTTAGCGATATATAGCCTGTTATATTTTATATTATTATTTGATCAAATCAAATACTTCAAAAAACTTCCTTTTAACAGGCAGAACCTTGAGCAGACCTAAAAATGTAGTTTACCACCACCAGTGTAAGAATGTGAGAGTGAATAAATAATGGATCAATAATGTAAAGTACTTTGGGTGCCTTGAAAAGCGCTACAGAAATCCGAATCCAAAATTATTTCCAAGAAGAATTTTCTTGTGCTTTATATCAACATTTTTGTCAATATAATCCTTTCTTAAGTAGGACACAATTATCTAATTTTTTTCTTTGATACATTCCCAAGTTGTGCTTGCGTTGCGAGTCCTGTGTACCTGTAGATTATTGAGGGGGTCCATCTTCATAACTGGTCCAATGGTGTTGAGAGGCAATGAGATGTCAATACTCTGACTAGGCATCAGTGGAGTATGAATAGGCAGGGGACTGGTAGGAATCACCCCAAAACTAAATGAGAAAAGGAAACACAGCAGTTAGTGATGTGCAGCACTGTACAATATAGTTGGTTTGTACCAATACGCTCTCATATTCATCTGTACCATGGGTGTCAAACTCAGATCCTCAAGGGCCGGTATCCTGCATGTTTTAGATGTTTCCCTCTTCCAGCACACCTGACGGTCGTTATCAGGCTTCTGCAGAGCTGGATGATAGGCTGATCATTTGAATCAGGTGTGTTGGAAGAGGGACACATCTAAAACATGCAGGACACCGGCCCTCGAGGATCTGAGTTTGACACCCCTGATCTATACAGAAAGAAATAAAGCTATTTCACCCATCTTATGCTCAGACGCAGTACCTACTGTAGTGTGTTATACTGACATACAACTATAGGCAAAACTTTGACCACCCCTTCAAAAACACAATGATTTGGTAGGTTTTTTTTAAATGGCAAAGATGTAAACTGCTAACATTGTAAAAAAGACAATATTACCAGCAACTTTATTGTGTAGTGCCTTTTTTATCATCATCAATTGGAAAAGACAATGCACAATTATGGTATGAGCAAAATGTGGGCACCCTACGTGTTCTCTACAAGTTTTCACATGCTCAAATCTTATTCCTCTCAGGAATGTCAACAGCTGTCATTAGCAAGTGCCAGGTGTCAAAGTTTTTATGTATTCTAACTTCAAAGCTTGCACAAACATTCACCAACCATGGGTTCCCTCTGAGAAACTGTGTAAGACTCTGAAGACGAAAGCTGTAGATGGTGGGCATCATACTGTGATATGGGCTAAAAGTCTTACTCTAACGTGGATACCCTACATGAGTGTGTAGGGTATCTAAAATTTTGCTGATGCCACAATTGTGTATTTATTTATTTATTTTTGTTTAATCTATGAAATAAAAAATAACTACTCATTAATGTTGCTGGTTCTAAATTGCCCATAGGTGTGAATGTGAGAGTGACTGGTCATTTGTCTCTTTATGTCACTCCTGCGGTGAACTGGCGACACGTCCAGGGTGTACCCCACCTTTGCCATAAGTAGCTGGGATGGGCTCCAGCTCCCTTGTGACCCTCTTGAGGACTAAGCAGTTCAGAAGATGAATGAATGAATAATGTTGCTGGCAATATTCGTCCTTTGTCCATGTCCTTCAGAGACAGTGTTTACACCTTTTCAATTAAAGGTTACGCTAGTTTTCAGGGGATGCCCAAATTTTCGCACCACTGTAGCAGTATAATCATTAGCCAGTGAATTTTCAAGCATATCTGTCCTTGAGTACTTATTTTATTCCTGAGCTTTTTTCCCTTTTTTCTACATTTTAACACAAGTATATGCATTTTCAACACCATTCCTTTTTAAAAACAGGCTTGTTGCTTTAGTTGTAATGCAGCTGAGGAGAATTATCCATTATGTTTACTTTGCATTGCGTGTCTTCACAATTTCAAGCCCACTTTCCACCTGAATAGATGGACAAATTAAAAAATAGATTGTAAAAATGGATGTTTCAAGCTGTGTTGTCAACATTGCAAACTGATCTACACCAGGGATTAAAGCAGAAATTTTTCATCTGACTGAAAATTTTCTTCTGGTCAAAATCATTGGCCACTATTAAAAATGATGCAATACAATACTACTATAGCGTACAAGTTTATATAGTCAAATTTGGCAATACTGTAAAACACACTGAATGGGAGAGTGTACAGGTGTAGAAGATTAGTAACATGGATATAAAAAATGTCATAAGTGCAAGCCCGGATTAACCATATGGGCAACTGGGCAATTGCCCAGGGGCCCGCGACCTCTGAAGGGCCCTGCGTAGCTCGGGCATAACGAAAATATCTGGTTATCTTTTGCTTATAAATGAAACTGTCCGCTGCCTGGGGCCATTGCACTGCACAGAAACCCTGCTCCTGCTGTCTGTGACCGTGAGCTGAGACCCTCTCCTCATTGGTCAGTCCAAAAAGCCAATCAGCGGTGACGCAAATCAACGTGCGTGCACTGAGCGGATGTAAGACGTCAAGAACTACGCGACATACGCGAATCAAAACATTGCAAACATGGAGAAGCAGCTAAGTGGGAAGTTAGCATTGGTCAGATAAGTATTTCTTTGAGAGAAATTGACGGTTTTCCAGATGTTTATAGTAGTGGCGATTTCTCATAGACTGCAAGGGAAGCCCGGCTTCCCCTAAAATTATGAAAATTAAATGGTTAAATATGTATGGTTGTGTTGACATTTTATTGACTACAAATGTGTTCGAACACGTTCATCTCAAAGATGAGTTCGTTCAAATCAGCTTTATCACAAATCAACGGACTCGATGTTGTTCACTTCTTATACATTCCCGTTGCGCTGTTTTCTCCTCCATCTCTGCTCAGTGCATTTGTCCGTAGACTGTGGGCGTCTCTGGGCTTCAATGGGACTGAATGGAACAGTTTTTTTCATTGCGTCAAAACTGGACAGTAATTGGATAAATGCCACGATGTTGTCCCGCCCCCGGACACCGGGTGTCTCTGCGGGTGAATGGAGCTGTGGGCGGAGCTCGAACGGGCTATGCCAGAATCCCACGTGCTGATTGGAGGATCGGTCGAAAGGCTGAATCCCGTTTGACTGACAGCTGTTTTCAGATCTCCTCCTTCACTGACACAGTTCAGTTTAGTAACATCGCGCATTCTGCTGTGAAATCAAGAGAGAAAGTACTACGAAATTACTCGTTCATTTTTTTGCACTGTAAATAAAACACACTCATTGTACTTCCTTGTTTCAGTTTAACATAATTTTCACGTTTTCTTGTTTCAGTTCCATAATTTAATCATTTTTTGTTCGAGTTTAATATCGTTTTGTAGATAGTTTAAATCAATCAAAACTGTCGCCTAGGTCGAGGTGAAGGAGCATCTGTAGTTTAAAAAGGCTGAAGTCTGACACCCACAACACAATGAGCCAAGGCAATCTAAGCAGCCTAGCTCTGCTGATATTGAGAGGACACTGGTCCAGTCCCTGAAAAAGACGCCTACTTGGTACGATAAGGTTACTGAGCATTTTCTTAATTCTTTTTTTTTTTTTTTTTTTTTTTTTTTTTTTAAATGTAAGCCGACAGTGAGCTTCCCCTGTCTGAAAGACGAGCAGCCGGCACTGGTTTATAGTATTTAGTATATGTAGTATTTAGTATTAAAATGTTTAACCCTTGCCTTGAACTGCCTTGAATTGTGATGTGTTTTCTGTTTAAAACTTAAACTGGGACTAAATGTTTATTTAGCAGATTATACTGCATTATATTTATTTTTTCCTTGTGGTGGGCTCCATGAAAATGTTGAGATATGTTATTGTTGAGAAAAAGCAGATTTCAAGATGTTTACATTGCACTTACTTAACTCTCTTGTTGAATTCTGAGGTGACAAGGGGATTTCTGTTTAAAATTCATATCTGATTCTATCAGATTTTGTTTGTGTTTTGTTTGTGGCTTTTTCTGACGATTCAATACATTTGTGTTGGCAAAAAGTGTTCTTAAATAAATACTGGATACTTTGGAAATGGTTTATTTATTTTTTGTGAAAATGGAGGACACTTCCCTCTCTTTCTAATGTAATGGATCAATTTTAGATTATACTGATGATGATGATGTGTTTTGTTTTCATATCATCATATGCAAGTGAGTGGCCTTGACAAGAGGCTATAGTGGTGCACTTATAGTTCTACGAGCATTTACACATTTGTACATCAAAATGCAATTGATAATAGTTAGATATTGAAGTATGGGGTATGTTTACATATATTCCTGGAATTTATTCTGTATTTTGCCAGATTATAGGGATCCTGGGGTTGTGATGATGGGCCCTTGAATATTGTTGCCCAGGGTACAATGAAGTGTTAATCTGGCCCTGCATAAGTGGTATTGGTGGGGGGTCTGGGGGTCCTCCCCCAGAAAATTTTTAAAGCTTCAGGTCAATTTTGGTGCTCTCTGGTTAATTTTAAAGGGTATGAAAACCTTTGAAGCAAGTGAAAAATAATACTAGAAGAAAACCTTACTGCAAAAACTGAGTGAAAAACTTTTTATTTAACAATTTAGGAACTCCTAAAACATAACTCCAACAGCACATGAATTTTGGGGAAAATGTACCAAGGGTGTTACTCATTCATTCAATTTTATCTTCGTACTGTACCACACAGATAGAAATAAGATGCTAAACGGGTCAAAATAAAGCACTTATGCAGTTGGGGCGCGTAACCGCGTAAGGCCCGCGGCGTGCACAGCCGCACGCACGGGAAGGGCACATACACACAAACACACACACTAGTCATATACCGGCAAGAGGAGATAAGCTATTAACCCAAACATGAAGGTACATGTAGATCAGTTCTGTCTTCTTACCTTTTCGCTGTGGTTCTTTCATAATGAAAGCTACTTGTTAGGACTAAACTAAAGTTAGCGTCTGGAGGCTGAACTTCGGTAAAGCTGACCTTGTCCATGTGTTTCTGAGGCACAGAATGAGCAGCGTTTCCTTCCAAAGATAAATAGTCATCAATCTCTCCTCCCGACATAAAAATAAAGAAGTCATCTTATTATCATCACTGTTAAACCTATTAGCCCCCTGTGCATAGCGTGCCTGTGTTAAACACCTGTAGACCGGAGCGCTGCAGATTCAGAACAGCAGACCCAGGACAGGATCGCGGTGCCGACTGGACTCCGCGAAACACGTGGGCAAGTTACTTCAATATGACTTTTTTCCTCCCTCAATTTTTCCATTTGACGGAAATCCGTCGTGGTGACGGAGAATTTTAATCCCTGATCAGAACTTTAATCCCTCATCTACACATTAGAGTAAATATATTTTTATTATTTACAATGTAGTCTTCTTGATTTGAAGTTAGAATGTCTTAATGGCTTTCAACATGAGTAAACACAAATACTGGCCAAACATTTCACAGTATATGCAACACGGCTACTTTTACCAAAGACTGTTTTATACACATATCTGTACCTCTGTCAGAGTACAGGATGTATAGACATTTTCCAGCCACTGAAATGGGTCAGGGGTGGAATGATCTCCGGTCATGCTTTCACTGACCTGTTCTTGTTGAACTGGATGGCAAAGTCAGTCATGTGTTGCAGAGCCTTATTGGTAAAGGTCATGTCCATGTACATGTGGCCCTGACGACGAGAGAATGTTCCAGATATCTCTAGGCCTTTAGCTTTCACTGCAGGAAGCCATACCTGTAATACACAGCTGCAGTCAGTTCTACCGCATGCAGTGTACATTAAAGCAACAATATGTAATATTTGAAAAATAACCAAAAGTTGACATTAGAATATTTAGAAAAAATGATCTGATGTTAAGCTAAGGATATCAATATTTTATTGCAGACATGTTTATTGAGTTTATTCACAGCCACAGGCCAATATGTCACTGTGAATGTAGTGTATGTGACCATTAGATGGAGAAGTGAGTCACTGGAGTCTTTCAAAGTAAATTTTAAAAAAAGTGACAAAGTCATAAAACATAGACAATGTCATTGTTTGACACTGGACACAGCTCTAAAGGAAAAGAATGACAGTTGAAGCTTAAATTGCAACATTTCTTCAACACTGATATGCTGTGTATATAAAAAAAAAAAAATAAGAGAGGAAAAAGAGGCTCGTAGATTACTGTAGAAAAACTAACTAACCCTCTCACAATTGTAGTGGTTGTTATCAAGCCAAAACTGATTTTCAGATCAGTGTCTTTATCATAAGTTGCCTTTATTGCAGGGTGAGCATTAGAGTACCCGCAGTGTGCATTTATTCAACACTGACATGAATTGTGGTGTCCCTACAAATGCTGAGTTGTGTGGACTCACTGCTTTTGGAGTGACATAGCCTCCAGTGGTGATGGCCATGCCTGTGGAGAGCTCAAACAGGTCATTGAGGCCGCTGCTCACAGCAGGAGGAGCTGGTGTGGGTGACGGAGCAAAAGTACTGGGGACAGATGATGGGATGAAGTTCTGTCCTACCTGAACCACCATGATAACACAAACACATTTCATTTACCATCAAAGAGCTAAAAGCAGTCACCCATCAAATATTATGCAATTAAGTCAGAAAATGAAACAATGATTGCTGTGGATGATAGGTATGTTTGTAGAAGTCTACCTGGGGTTTTACATGTTTTGGCCCATTAACTAAATCGCTAAGAAAAATCACGTGAATCCTTTGAAATTTCCAAGTTCTCTACATCAATTTGTCATAAAATATGATCTGATCTGCATAGATGAACACCATGGGTCTCATGCTGTAACATTCTCTTAAATTTCACTTATATATCTTATTTTTCAAGAGGAAAAAAATAAGATGACTCAAGTCCAAATGTGCTCTTAAATAATATGGGTGTGACCAGTTAGCATATGCGACACCCACTAAATACCATAAAAGGACAGTTAATGTGCTGTGTGCAAACCGTCGTCTCACCTGTTGCGTCAGCAATTTCAGAGATGCCATCAAAAAAGGGTAGGAGGAAAAAAAAAACTTTAGCAGCAGTGAAATTTAAATCAAATCAAACAAAGGAAATGTGTCATCTTTCAGTGTCAGTACTGGTGCTACAAAAACAGCAAAAAAAAAACAGTGGAAACACATATGTGATGCTGTGACTGTGAGCAGAGGAACGCAAAGTTTCAAAGATCAGAAGAAAGTGGTTTGATACAAAAAAAAAAAACAACAGTCTCTGACGTGGGCTCTTGTTTTGCTGGTAAAAGCACTAAAAAAAGGGATCCAGTAAAAGAAAGAGTGTACAAAACATCTTGTAAAGTTTTCACTTATCTGGAGTAGGAACAAAAATAAGTAAACACTGGTGAATCAAACAAATCTATGGGCACTAACAAAATAAGAGAATATGTAGGATACAAACAAAAATAAGAGACACTGTGTTTGTATATGGTTTGCTTACATCAGGCCCAGTGTTCGTAACTGAATACCACACACTAAATTATTTGATGTCTTTGAACACAACTATAAACCATTCATACTGTTGCTACAAAAAGTAAGTGTAGCTTTGGTTTGGATAACTGGTTGAACCACCTTTGGCAGCAATAACCTCAACCAAGCGCTTCCAGCAGCTACTGATCAGACTTGCATAATAGAATTTTAGACCACTCCTTCTTACAGACATGCTTCAGCTCAGCCATATTCTAAGGATGTCTGGTGTGAACAGCTCTCATTAAAACATTTCACACCTTCTCTAATGCATTCAGGTCTGACTGGACACTTCAGAAGGCGGTGGATATTCTTTTTCTGCAGCCAATCTGTTATAGATTTACTTCAAGCTGGCAGACAGCCACCCTAAAATTATCCTGTAGGATACCTTGATAAACTTAGGAATTCATTTTCTCCTTGAGAGTGGCAAGTTTTCCAGAAAAACAGACTCATACCATGATGCCCCCTTTAGGGCATATAGCACTATGTGTTCTTCCCAAATATTTAAACCTTAGTTCCATCAGTCCGCAAAACATTTTGCCAATACCATTTAGGAGTGTCAAGGTGCTCTTCAGCAAAACTCAGGCAAGTGGTGATGTTTTTTTTTTTTTTTTGGAAAGCAGCAGTTTCCTTCATGTTGTCTTGCCATAGGCATCAGGCTTGTTTAATCTTTTACATACGGCAGACTCATGAATGGAGATTTTTACCTGTTCCTGTGATGCCTTCACACCTTTAACTGTTCTCTAGGGTTCTTTTTTTAACCTCACTGGGTGTTCTGAATTGTGGCCTTGGAGTCAACTTGGCTGGGAAACTTCTTTTTTGTGAGGCATGGTTCACAAAAACAAACAAATAAATAAAAAGAATCAGCAGGTGATTTCTTGTGAATAATAAACACAAAAAGTTTGAACCTCTTTTTATACGTCAAAGTAGGTACAAACCTAGCTCAAATCTCATTTCATTATTTGGCCTCAGTAACCTACGAGTTCACTTACTTTTTCCAGCACCAATTTCATTTGTTTTCTGAACCACTGAATTCTTGCGAGGGTCATGGGGTGCTGGAGTGTACCCCAGCCATGGTATATGCAGATGAACACCTACGGTTGATTTAGACTGACCAATGAACCTATTAAGGTGCATGTTTATGGATGGCGGAAGAAAGCTGGAGTACCCAGACAGAACCAATGGAGGCACAGGGAGAGCATGGAAAATGTACACAAAAAGGTCGAGGCTGGCTGGCCCTGGAATCAAACCAAGGACCGTCTTGCAGTGAGGTAACACAGCAGAACTGTGAGTGTTTAATATCTGTGTTCAGTAAAGACTTGAAATACCAAAATTTTTTGTTTTAGTTATTTGGTAAAGATGGCAAAAAATGTCTGTACTTGTGATTTAGATGCAGATCAGACAACATTTTCCAACCAATTTGTGCAAAAAAAGTAGGAATTTTCAAAGGGTTCACATACTTTTCCTGCCACTGTACTGCACTGCCCAAAAATCATCCTGACTTCCTTATGTTTCCACCAGACCAAAACCTGTTTTGGTGTTAAATTGCTCTATGAATTTCCTAAAGACAGACAGTCCAAATATATATATATATATATATATATATATATATATATATATATATATATATATGTACACATACATACATACAGGCAGCAAAACCAACCCATGAAGATGGAAGACGCTAAACCCTCTGGATGGGAAATTTGAGTACAAAAACCCAAGATGGAACAGTCAACCAACATAAAGTATTATACACACTCAGCCGGAAAGAGTTTTCTTTTCACCAAAGCACTTCCAGCTTAAAATATCAGATTAACACGAAGCATACGTTGGTTGGGGATTCTGCTAGCACTTCAGCTAACGAGTAACCCAGCTTGTGACAAACCTGTGAAGTGCATATTTATTTCCTTATTTCTTGAGTCTATTTGTTCATGCAAAATGAAATGTGATTAATATAGATGAAAAATTAATGATATTTAATTGTGATTAAATGAAATTAATCCACACACACACACACACACATATATATATATATATATATATATATATATATATATATATATATATATATATATATAGACACACACAGCTGGCCAAAACATTACATTGGAAAGAAGAATTATTCATACAGGTTTGATTTGCAGAGAACAGGCAGTGGAAGTGAATAAATTATCTCATTTAATTTAATGTCACCTGTTTTCACAGGTGTCACATTTTCACCTGAGTTGTGGGGAGTAGTAACATGTGTTGGGTGACAAAAAATAACACTTAAAGCTACCCAAAAATACAAATGGTACCTTGATTTTTTGAGTGCAAATGGGCAAATACATGTAAAACACTGAAGTAAAACATGTGAAGTACTGAAGCAATACAGTAAAGTAAATAAGATTTGTACAGTGTAACCAAGTTAAGAACTGTGAAAGCTATGCATGTGTTGGGGTCAAACTCAGAGAACATGCAGCATGCAGTCAGGCAGACCACCAAACAGAAGGGCTGAACTTACTGCTGGACTTCCCCCAACACCTCCGCCCAGGTCTCCCCCAAGCTACAGGAGAGGGCCCCAAAGACAGCATCCAAACATTAGACAGACCAAACACACAAAGACAGAGACAGAGACATTCTTAGCCACCACAGCCGATCCAAGAGGACCCCTCATTTCCTGGGAGATACCATCCCCGCATAGTATGTTACACATTGATGTAGATAGCTCTCTTTTACCAATTTATCACTGATAAAGGAAAGGTGTGTGAATCTCATAACAGTGCAATCATAGTCTTTACCTTTCCTATCACGTTACGGTTACACTGAAATCAGGTTTATCTCTCTAGGATACAATGTCAAAAAAAGTTTCCTCAATCTTTAATAAAGTGACCCTGTCTTAATAAAGTCATAGTAAAGTTTATATCTTAGGTGAGATTAACACTTTTACATTATGGTAATTTAAAGGTTAGAGGTTAAATTGCTTTATTATCCCTGTGGGGATATTTGGTTTTTGCCCATCCTAGTATACACACACATTTTCTAGCATTAGCACCGACAGGATAGGATAGTTTATTTTGATTTAACTGAACTATTAGTTTTCTCTTTTGGGGCAACCATTTCAAAACAATAGCTATGAAAACAATTATAACAATTGTAAAATATTTATTGACTTGAAAATCTCTTGTCCTATAATACAGTATTTACCTTGAGATAAAAGATGTTTTTTACTGCAAGGTTATTAGCAACAAAAATTAGAGTATAGGTTGCAAACATGTTTACACTGAAATGGTTTGGTTCATCATCTCAACATATCTGCATCTTTGCTTCATTTAGTGTCTGATCAAAAAACATTTTTTGTCTGATTTTGTTTAAAAGGTCACCTTGGTGGCATTGTGGTTAGCAACTTGGTTTATTACCCTGGTGGGCTTTCTGCATTTTACCCATCCTAATACGCACAGCACCTAGCATTAGCACAAAAATGTGAATGTGGCTCATTACATAAAATGTAAATTTCCACACATTCCAAATTTTTAAAAAATAATTAATATTTATCTGTACATCCCACAAAGACTGTATGTATATATATATATATATATATATATATATATATATAGAGAGAGAGAGAGAGAGAGAGAGAGAGAGAGAGAGAGAGAGAGAGAGAGAGAGAGAGAGAGAGAGAGAGAGAGAGAGATGTGACTGATATGGGGTCACTGGCTCATCTTTATAGATGGTGTGTGAAAACCATGTCTTCCCAGTGGGGAATCCATTTGCTGGTATGCCAAAGTAATCAGGATTTATTCCAGGGCCAATTTAGAATAGCACAATAATCCATGAATGTGATGGCTTTCAAATACCGTTCAGTTTTAAAAGTAAATATTCAACAAAGCTTTAAAAACAAGGTTACCTTTTTAATCAACATGTTTGTTAGTTTTGGTCTATCGGTGCCCTCTGTTGATGTCTGGGAAAAAACACCAAATTTAACAAATACTAAAATTTAAGCGTGACTATGATTTTGTAGAAGTTGTCTGATTACTAACGGTGGTTAACACAGGTAGTGTGGGGGTTATATGGTTGGTCTCCAAACCAAAAGATCCTTGGTTTGACTACATGTTCAAGTCCTGTTTCTTCTTCATCTGGCCTTTCACCTTTTTTCATTTTACAAAAAACTAAATTCAAAACACATCTAGGTAGTACCACATTATGCTCTCTTGCATCTTCAGATAAATTTGCAGTATCATGCAAAATCACGTTTTCACATCACAACTTTAATCACTTAATATCTTATTGCTGTTTATCCTAATCATTTTGTATATTTTGTGTTAATGCTGAAATTTCCACCTATGTGCAAGTATATGCCCGTACTTGAAAATGATAAGTAACCCCCCCTCCCTCTTTCTTCCCCGACTACCCCTGATAACAGTGACAACAAAGCAAAAGCATGAGGAACCCTCCCACACACGAATTTATCATTAATGTAATCAAATATTAGGTACAACATTTAGAAACAGAAGGTTTCACTTCATTTCCTTTCCTTCATCACAGGTAGCACCTAAAACAGAAGGCCCTTTTCCACTGCAGGAACTTTGAGAATTACCCTGAACTTTCAAAAGCCCCAGTGCGTTTGCACCGAAAATTACCCGGGTAAATAACTTTCCCCCGGCCCGAACTTTCCCCGAAGAAGTTCTTGGTAGGGAGGTAGTACTTTTCAGATTATCAGGAACTCTTAGGGGTGGGGCTGTGCACTGCAGAACGCTGAGTGGTGGACTGCACTCACAGCGTTTCCACATTCTGTTCACCAGCCACTATTTAATCCATTCTTTATTTAATTTCCACAAGCTTTGTATTGTGATAATTTGGAAAATGGACCAAAAGAGAAGCTACGACAAGTAGATGGACAACCAGGTCCAGGCTCTTTTGAGCATTTTTGCGGAGGAGGAAATTCAGATGGACTTTGACTCGCCGACATGAAACGAGCGAGGTTTGAGTAAAAGCTGTCAGAGCCAAATGTAAGACACAAGCCTAAAGAAACAGAAAAGAAAAGAAGAAGAAACTTATGCAGGATTAAAAGAAACTAAAGGACTACAACGGTTGCAGTCCCTTTTTAAATAGAAATTAAGGTTATGTAATGATGATTAACTTCATTTAAAATGTACTCCAGATGGATTAAGTGATTCAACAACCAGTAAATGCTAAACCCAAACTGTCTACTTAAAGTACTGTGTCATTTTATTGTGCTAGAGATTAGTTTGTGAATGTACATGAACTGTACTGTAGTTTCTTTTACTGCTCCCTCATACATCATCAACCTGATTTGAATAAATTACCCTAAACTTTGGGGTGCGGGGGAAACGCAATTACCAGGAATTCTTTTACCCAAATAAGTTCCTGGTAATAAAGTTCCTGGGCTTTTGGTGGAAAAGGGCCTAAACCCTGTTATTCCTGATACACTGAATTTAAACCACGTTTACCACAATGTGGCCTTTCCCTGTTACTGGCTATTTGAATGTTCCGGCTCACCAAGCTGTCCAAGCCTCCTCCTAGCAGGTCCACTGCACCCATTTGCATGGAGGAGACCTGGGGCACATTGACTGGGGGGCCCAAGTCCAGGTTGAGGAGGTCACCTAGTAGGTCTCCCTGGCTGGGGATGACATGTGGTTGGTCCATGGCTGCCGCTGGCCCACTGCTAACAGGGCTCTCACCTGTATCAATACTGTAACAAGAGACAAGAGAATAGGGTTTGTGTTAGCAACCATTACCTGACTTTTAGCCCTCATCACGTGTAAGTGTTGTGCAGATTAAAAAACACATAAATAAACTAGAAGCACTCGGAGAGCGCAGACCTCCGCCAAGGCTGATCAGTGGCCCCCCCCGTGGGCCCCCCCCCCACGCCAAGGAGGTTGTTTTTGCCAGGGTTTGTTTGTTTGTCTGTCTGTCTGTCTGTCCGTTAGTGTGCAACATAACTCAAAAAGTTATGGACAGATTTTGATGAAATTTTCAGGGTTTGTTGGAAATGGGCCCCCCTGTGGGCCCCCCCACCCCCGATCACCACCAAAATTTAATCATTTCTTCCTTATCTCATTTCCAACAAACCCTGAAAATTTCATCCAAATCTGTCCATAACTTTTTGAGTTATGTTGCACACTAACGGACAGACAAACAGACAAACAAACAAACAAACAAACCCTGGCAAAAAAATAACCTCCTTGGCGGAGGTAATAAAAATAGAGATGGACAAACTGACACAATTTCTTGCCACTGAAGCAACTTTTTAGTTCAGTCACACACGTCTGAATCTGAATAAAACAATGAGTAAAACAAGACCAACAGACTCCAGCAGCAGTGAGACTGTAACACAACTTTCTAGAGTGATTGGTTTGAACTCATGTATATGCGCAGTTAGTAGGGGTATCACAGTACACAAAAATCACTGTTAAGTATGTACTTCTATTTTTGGGTCATCCAATCCAATTCAATCAATTTTTATTTATAAAACACACATTTAAACAAACACAAAGGTTTCCAAAGTGCTGTACAGTAACTTAATGCAATAAAAACATAATAAAAAGATTAAAGCTGCAAGCAGCATTGGGCGGGACCTCGCACTGGGCGATCCGCCTCCCGTGCGTTCCGCCTCCCGTGCGTTCCACTTCCCTCCCGTTAGTTCTGCCTCCTGTACGTTCTGCCGCCCATGTGTTCTGCCTCCCATACGTTCCACCTCCCGTGACTTCCGCCTTCCGTGGCCGTTGACAAGTACGTTCCACTCACACCTCTCCGTCCCAACACCAGCCCCCTCCCTTTTGCATCCGTCCTCCTTTCATCCCTACAGAACACTTGCGCCCCTCTGCTGAAATCATCACCTTTTAATGAGGTTTTTATTTTGAAAAGCCAACTGTGTGTGTATGCAAGTGTGTGTGTGACAGACCGAATACGTTTGAGTGACTTGAAATTGTACAAACAGGTGAGCGTAAAACTCATGCTTTACCATTTTTAATAAGGCTTTGATTTTGTAAAACTTTATTGTGTGTGCGTGTGTGTACCATTCACATTTTTATCATCCCCTCATTTTTTCACATATATATACACACATATATACACACACACACACACACACATATTATATATATATATATATATATATATATATATATATATATATATATATATATATACATATATATATACACACACACACACGTATATATGTGTGTGTATCTATCTATTTATCTATCTATCTATATCTATATATCTATATATATCTATGTATCTATATATATCTATATATCTATATCTATATATCTATATATATATATATATATATATATATATATATCATTGCGTCCTCCTATATTTTTTGTAGTGCTCGATGTAAGGAACATTTTGGCATTGGTTTCATGTCTCTTGGACATTCCAGCTGGCCGCTATGGTGGTTTCCATGTTTTTTGACAAAGGTGGCACTAGGGAGCCCATTTGGGCACCTACAGGGTTAATTTTTGCATTTTATCAAATTTTTTGCCGGACCTGACATACGTGCCAAATTTGGTGAGTTTTGGAGCATGTTTAGGGGGTCAAAATCCAGTTCAAAGTGGTGTCGGGAAAATAATAATAATAATAATAATAATAACTAAAGCTGCAAGCAGCATTGGGCGGGACCTCGCACCGGGTGTTCCGCCTCCCCCGCGATCCGCCTCCCGTGACCGTCCACACCTCAGCTCCACTCACACCTGTCCGTCCCACCCTTTAGTGTCTGTCCTCCTTACATCTGTACAGAACACCAGCGACCCTCTGCTGAAACCACCATCACCTTTAAAATGAGACTTTTATTTTGGAAATCCTACTGTATGTATGTGCATTTGTTTTGTATGTGAGAGAAAGAATCAGTTAGAAACATGAATTGAAATTGTATGAATAATTGAGCATTAAAGTGATGATTTACCACATTTAAGGCTTTTATTTTGGAAAAACCCTATTGTGTGAGCATGTGTGTCTCTGAGAAAGACTATTTTTGAATGAAGAAACATTGTACAAACAGTTGAGCGTTTGATAATAATAATGGATTGGATTTATATAGCGCCTTTCTAGACACCCAAAGCGCTTTACATTATTGACCCATTATCTCCCTCTGGGTCTTCCCCGAGGTCTCCTCCCGAGGTCTGGGAACGCCTCGGGATCCCCCCGGAAGAGCTGGAGGAGGTGTCTGGGGAGAGGGAAGTCTGGGCATCCCTGCTTAGACTGTTACCCCCGCGACCCGGCCCCGGATAAGCGGAAGAGAATGGATGGATGGATGGATCTCCCTCTGGTGGTGGTAAACTACACCTGTAGCCACAGCTGCCCTGGGGCAGACTGACAGAAGCGTGGCTGCCATTTTGCGCCTACGGCCCCTCCGACCACCACCAAACATTCATACACCAGTGTGAGTGGCAGTGGAGGCAAGGAGGGTGAAGTGTCTTGCCCAAGGACACAACGGACTGACTAGGACAGAGCGGGACTCGAACCGCCAACCTTTCGGTTATTGGACGACCCACTCTACCAACTGAGTTATGGCCGCCCCTTGATCATAAAAATGAATAGAAGTTATGTAATAGAAATTTTGTATTATTGGTAATTGGGGTTTTATTTTGAAAAAATGTATTCAGTGTACTTTTGAATGTGTGCAAAATTTTGTGTGCAAAATTTTTAAACTGGAGAAAGAAAAAAAAAAAAAAAATTGGATTGCCTGGGATTTGAACCCTGGTCCTCTTGTTCCATAGGCAGCTACATGAACCACTGCACTACAGACAGACACTTACAAATGTGCACCAGGAAAAGTTTTATAGGGACTTTGTCATTGTTAAAAGGGAAACTAAACATAGTCTTCAAAAAAATCGCCATTATTCCATAACCGTAGGTCGTATCTGAAAAATTCTTTCACTTTTGGATTCTGCAGACTTGTGGGAATTTAATGAGGTATAACTTTTGTGTCAAAAGTCTGAAATGAATAAGCAGTAATTGCAGAAACGTAGAGTAACGTTCAAAGGCAGATTGCCAACTTCCTGTTGGAGTTAGCTCATGAGTGTCAGTGTATGATTTGTCGGCTCAATCAGACCAACATTTTGGCATTTGTTTCATGTTTCTGTGACATTCCTACTGGCTGCTAGGGAGGATTTTGTATGTTTTTTAGTACATAGGTGGCGCTACAGAGTCCATTTTGGCACCCAAGGGGTTAATTTTGATATTGAATCAAAGTGTTCACCAGCCATGACATACATGGCAAATTTGGTGAGTTTTGGAGCATGTTAAGGGGGTGAAATGGCAGTCTAAAATGGAAAAAGTATGAAAAGAAACAAATTGCTATAAATCAATAACCGTACATCCTATCTCAAAAATTTTTACATGTGAGCATTGTGCTGAGTCCCATGAATGGATAGATATGTCACATGTGGGGAAAATGTCCAAAGTGACAAATGAGTTCCAAACATCGCAAATTTGCGGGCTTGTCAAAAAAAAACTAAGACAGTTATGGAAAAAGTGTGACACCATTTTACTGAGGAGGGTTCACTGTATCTTTTGGCGCTATTTAGAAGTCAATACGACAAACGGTGTCATCGTAGTTAGTTTTGAAAATTTTATTTTAAATGGCATATTGCGAACTTCCTGTTGGAGATAGGTCATCAGTGTCAGTGAAGTTTTGTAGAGCACCGTCCAACCAACATTCTGACACTGGTTCCATATCTCTACAACATTCCTACTGGCCACTAGGGCATTTGCCGCATTTTTTCACATAGGTGGTGCTAGAGAGCCCATTTTGGTACCTATGGGATTAATTTTTTCATTTTATCAAATTTTTCGCCTGGCCTGACATGTGTGCCAAATTTGGTGAGTTTTTGAGCATGTTTAGGGGGTCAAAATCCAGGTCAAAGTGACGGCGGAAAAATAATAATAAAAAACGAACGAATAACAATAGGGCCTTGCTTGCAGGCAAGGCCTCTCACTGTGTGAGAGGGCCTTACCTTTCGGCTCGGTCCCTAATTAAAGCTGCAAGCAGCATTGGGCGGGACCTCACACCGGGTGTTCCGCCTCCCCCGCGATCCGCCTCCCGTGACCGTCCATGCCTCAGCTCCACTCACACCTCTCCGTCCCCATACCAGTTCCCACCCTTTAGTGTCTGTCCTTCTTACATCTGTACAGAACACCAGCGACCCTCTGCTGAAACCACCATCACCTTTAAATGAGACTTTTATTTTGGAAACCCTACTGTGTGTATGTGCATTTGTTTTGTATGTGAGAGAAAGAATCAGTTTGAAAAATGAATTGAAATTGTGTGAATAATTAAGCATGAAAGTGATGTTTTCTCACATTTAAGGCTTTTATTTTGGAAAAACCCTATTGTGTGAGCATGTGTGTCTGTGAGAAAGAGTACTTTTGAATGAAGAAACATTGTACAAACAGTTGAGCGTTTGGTCATAAAAATGAAAAGAAGTTATGCAATAGACATTTTGTATTATTCTTAATTGGGGTTTTATTTTGAAAAAATGTACTCCGTGTACTTTTGAATGTGTGCAAAATTTCCAATATCCACAATACAATGCAGTAAAACCTGTTTAAAAAAAAAAAAAAAAAAAATTGGATTGCCTGGGACTTGAACCAGGGTCCTTCTGCTCCATAGGCAGCTACATGAACCACTGCACTACAGAGAGACATTTGAAAGTGTGCACCAGGAAGACTTTTATAGGGATTTTGCCATTGTGAAAAGTGAAACTAAAGATAGTCTTTAAAAAAATCGCCATAATTCCATAACCGTAGGTCGTATCTGAAAAATTCTTTCACTTTTGGATTCTGCAGACTTGTGGGAATTTAATGAGGTATAACCTTTTAGATAAATGTCTGAAATGAATAAGTTGTAATTGCAGAAATGTAGAGTAACTTTAAAGGCAGATTGCCAATTTCCTGTTGGAGTTAGCTCATGAGTGTCAGTGTATGATTTGTCAGCTCAATCAGACCAACATTTTGGCATTTGTTTCATGTTTCTGTGACATTCCTACTGGCCGCTAGGGCCAATTTTGTGTGTTTTTTAGTACATAGGTGGCGCTACAGAGTCCATTTTGGCACCCAAGGGGTTAATTTTGATATTGAATCAAAGTGTTCACCAGCCATGACATACACGGCAAATTTGGTGAGTTTTGGAGCATGTTAAGGGGGTCAAATGGCAGTCTAAAGTGGAAAAAGTATAAAAATAAACAAATTGCTATAAATCAATAACAGTACATCGAATCTCAAAAATTTTTGCATGTGAGAGTTGTGCTGAGTCCCATGAACGCGTAGATATGTCACATGTGGGGAATAACTCCAAAGTGAAAAATGAGTTCCAAACATCGCAACTTTGCGGATTTGTAAAAAAAAAACTAAGACAGTTATGGAAAAAGTGCGAGATCACTTTTTTGAAGAGGGTTCACTCTATCTTTTGGTGGTATTTAGAAGTCAATACGACAAACGGTGTCATCGGAGTTAGTTTTGAAAATTTTATTTTGAAAGGCATATTGCGAAGTTCCTGTTGGAGATAGGTCATCAGTGTCAGTGGATGATTTGTAGAACATTGTCCAACCAACATTTTGGCACTGGTTCCATGTCCATGTATTTTTTGACATAGGTGGCGCTAGAGAGCCTATTTTGGCACCTATGGGATTAATTTTTTCATCTTATCAAATTTTTTGCCAGGCCTGACATGTGTGCCAACTTTGGTGAGTTTTTGAGCATGTTTAGGGGGTCAAAATCCAGTTCAAAGTGACGTCGGAAAAATAATAATAAATTAAAGCTGCAAGCAGCATTGGGCGGGACCTCGCACCGGGCGATCCGCCTCCCCCGCGATCCGCCACCCGTGACTGTCGACGCCTCAGCTCCACTCACACCTGTCCGTCCCCATACCAGTTCCCATCCTTTAGTGTATGTCCTCCTTACATCTGTACAGAACACCAGTGACCCTCTGCTGAAACCACCATCACCTTTAAAATGAGACTTTTATTTTGGAAACCCTACTGTGTGTATGTGCATTTGTTTTTAATGTGAGAGAAAGAATCAGTTTGAAAAATGAATTGAAATTGTATGAATAAGTGAGTATAAAAGTGATGATTTCTCACATTTAAGGCTTTTATTTTGGAAAAACCCTATTGTGCGAGGATGTGTGTCTGTGAGAAAGAGTACTTTTGAATGAAGAAACATTGTACAAACAGTTGAGTGTTTGGTCATAAAAATGAAAAGAAGTTATGTAATAGACATTTTGTATTATTCTTAATTTTGGTTTTATTTTGAAAAAATGTACTCCGTGTACTTTTGAATGTGTGCAAAATTTCCAATATCCACAATACAATGCAGTAAAACCTGTTTTAAAATAAAATAAAAAAAAAAAAAAAATTTTTTGGATTACCTAGGACTTGAACCGGGGTCCTTCGGCTCCATAGGCAGCTACATGAACCACTGCACTACAGATAGACATGTGAAAATGTGCACCAGCAAGACTTTTATAGGGATTTTGCCATCTGGAAAAGTGAAACTAAACAGTCTTCAAAAAATCGCTATAATTCCATAACCGTAGGTCGTATCTGAAAAATTCTTTCACTTTTGGATTCTGCAGACTCGTGGGAATTCAATGAGGTCTAACTTTTATGTCAAAACTCTGAAATGAATAAGCAGTAATTGCAGAAACGTAGAGTAACTTTCAAAGGCAGATTGCCAACTTCCTGTTGGAGTTAGCTCATGAGTGTCAGTGTATGATTTGTGGGGCTCAATCAGACCAACATTTTGGCATTTCTTTCATGTTTCTGTCACATTCCTACTGGCTGCTAGGGCAGATTTTGTGTGTTTTTTAGTACATAGGTGGCGCTACAGAGTCCATTTTGGCACCCAAGGGGTTAATTTTTGATATTGTATGAAAGTGTTCACCAGCCATGACATACATGGCAAATTTGGTGAGTTTTGGAGCATGTTAAGGGGGTCAAATGGCAGTCTAAAGTGGAAAAAGTATGAAAATAAAAGAATTGTTATAAATCAACAACCGTACATCCTATCTCAAAAATTTTTGCATCTGAGCATTGTGCTGAGTCCCATGAATGTGTAGATATGTCACATGTCAGGAAAAACTGCAAAGTGAAAAATGAGTTCCAAACATCACAACTTTGCGGGCTTGTAAAAAAAAAACTAAGACAGTTCCGGAAAAAGTGAGAGATCACTTTTTTGAGGAGGTTTCACTCTATCTTTTGATGCTATTTAGAAGTCAATATGACAAACGGTGTCATCGGAGTTAGTTTTAGAAATTTTATTTTGAAAGGCATATTGCGAACTTCCTGTTGGAGTTAGGTCATAAGTGTCAGTGGATGATTTGTAGTGCTTCATCCAACAAGAATTTTGGCACTGGTTTCATGTCTGTACGACATTCCTAGTGGCCACTAGGGCTTTTCCCATTTTTTTCACATAGGTGGCGCTAGAGAGGCCATTTTGGCACCTATGGGGTTAATTTTTACATTTTATCAAATTTTTCGCCAGGCCTGACATGTGTGCCAAATTTGGTGAGTTTTTGAGCATGTTTAGGGGGGCAAATTCCAGTTTAAAGCGTCACGGAAAAATAATAATAATAATAATAATAATAATATAAAAACGAATGAAAAACAATAGGGCCTTGCTTGCAGGCAAGGCCTCTCACTGTGTGAGAGGGCCTTACCTTTCGGCTCGGTCCCTAATAATAATAATAAAAAACGAACGAATAACAATAGGGCCTTGCTTGCAGGCAAGGCCTCTCACTGTGTGAGAGGGCCTTACCTTTCGGCTCGGTCCCTAATTAAAGCTGCAAGCAGCATTGGGCGGGACCTCGCACCGGGCGATCCGCCTCCCCCGCGATCCGCCACCCGTGACTGTCGACGCCTCAGCTCCACTCACACCTCTCCGTCCCCATACCAGTTCCCATCCTTTAGTGTCTGTCCTCCTTACATCTGTACAGAACACCAGTGACCCTCTGCTGAAACCACCATCACCTTTAAAATGAGACTTTTATTTTGGAAACCCTACTGTGTGTATGTGCATTTGTTTTTAATGTGAGAGAAAGAATCAGTTTGAAAAATTAATTGAAATTGTATGAATAAGTGAGTATAAAAGTGATGATTTACCACATTTAAGGCTTTTATTTTGGAAAAACCCTATTGTGTGAGGATGTGTGTCTGTGAGAAAGAGTACTTTTGAATGAAGAAACATTGTACAAACAGTTGAGTGTTTGGTCATAAAAATGAAAAGAAGTTATGTAATAGACATTTTGTATTATTCTTAATTTTGGTTTTATTTTGAAAAAATGTACTCCGTGTACTTTTGAATGTGTGCAAAATTTCCAATATCCACAATACAATGCAGTAAAACCTGTTTTAAAATAAAATTAAAAAAAAAAAAAAATTTTAGATTACCTGGGACTTGAACCGGGGTCCTTTGGCTCCATAAGCAGCTACATGAACCACTGCACTACAGAGAGACATGTGAAAATGTGCACCAGCAAGACTTTTATAGGGATTTTGCCATTTGGAAAAGTGAAACTAAACATAGTCTTCAAAAAATCGCTATAATTCCATAACCGTAGGTCGTATCTGAAAAATTCTTTCACTTTTGGATTCTGCAGACTTGTGGGAATTCAATGTGGTCTAACTTTTATGTCAAAACTCTGAAATGAATAAGCAGTAATTGCAGAAACGTAGAGTAACTTTCAAAGGCAGATTGCCAACTTCCTGTTGGAGTTAGCTCATGAGTGTCAGTGTATGATTTGTCGGGCTCAATCAGACCAACATTTTGGCATTTGTTTCATGTTTCTGTGACATTCCTACTGGCTGCTAGGGCAGATTTTGTGTGTTTTTTAGTACATAGGTGGCGCTACAGAGTCCATTTTGGCACCCAAGGGGTTAATTTTTGATATTGTATGAAAGTGTTCACCAGCCATGACATACATGGCAAATTTGGTGAGTTTTGGAGCATGTTAAGGGGGTCAAATGGCAGTCTAAAGTGGAAAAAGTATGAAAATAAAAGAATTGTTATAAATCAACAACCGTACATCCTATCTCAAAATTTTTTGCATGTGAGCATTGTGCTGAGTCCCATGAACGTGTAGATATGTCACATGTCAGGAAAAACTGCAAAGTGAAAAATGAGTTCCAAACATCACAACTTTGCGGGCTTGTAAAAAAAAAAACTAAGACAGTTCCGGAAAAAGTGAGAGATCACTTTTTTGAGGAGGTTTCACTCTATCTTTTGATGCTATTTAGAAGTCAATATGACAAACGGTGTCGTCGGAGTTAGTTTTAGAAATTTTATTTTGAAAGGCATATTGCGAACTTCCTGTTGGAGTTAGGTCATAAGTGTCAGTGGATGATTTGTAGTGCTTCATCCAACAAGAATTTTGGCACTGGTTTCATGTCTGTACGACATTCCTAGTGGCCACTAGGGCTTTTCCCATTTTTTTCACATAGGTGGCGCTAGAGAGGCCATTTTGGCACCTATGGGGTTAATTTTTACATTTTATCAAATTTTTCGCCAGGCCTGACATGTGTGCCAAATTTGGTGAGTTTTTGAGCATGTTTAGGGGGGCAAATTCCAGTTTAAAGCGTCACGGAAAAATAATAATAATAATAATAATAATATAAAAACGAACGAAAAACAATAGGGCCTTGCTTGCAGGCAAGGCCTCTCACTGTGTGAGAGGGCCTTACCTTTCGGCTCGGTCCCTAATAATATAAAAACGAACGAAAAACAATAGGGCCTTGCTTGCAGGCAAGGCCTCTCACTGCGTGAGAGGGCCTTACCTTTCGGCTCGGTCCCTAATAATAATAATAATAATATAAAAACGAACGAAAAACAATAGGGCCTTGCTTGCAGGCAAGGCCTCTCACTGTGTGAGAGGGCCTTACCTTTCGGCTCGGTCCCTAAAAACGAACGAAAAAACAATAGGGCCTTGCTTGCAGGCAAGGCCTCTCACTGTGTGAGAGGGCCTTACCTTTCGGCTCGGTCCCTAATTAAAGCTGCAAGCAGCATTGGGCGGGACCTCGCACCGGGCGATCCGCCTCCCCTGCAATCCGCCTCCCGTGACCGTCGACATCTCAGCTCCACTCACACCTCTCCGTCCCCATACCAGTTCCCACCCTTTAGTGTCCGTCCTCCTTACATCTGTACAGAACACCAGCGACCCTCTGCTGAAACCACCATCACCTTTAAATGAGACTTTTATTTTGGAAACCCTACTGTGTGTATGTGCATTTGTTTTGTATGTGAGAAAAAGAATCAGTTTGAAAAATGATTTGAAATTGTATGAATAAGTGGGTATAAAAGTGATGATTTATCACATTTAAGGCTTTTATTTTGGAAAAACCCTATTGTGTGAGCATGTGTGTCTGTGAGAAAGAGTACTTTTGAATGAAGAAACATTGTACAAACAGTTGAGCATTTGGTCATAAAAATGAAAAGAAGTGATGTAATAGACATTATGTATTACTTTTAGTAGGGGTTTTATTTTGAAAAAATGTACTCCGTGTAATTTGTAATGTGTGCAAAACGTCCAAAATTCACAATATAATGCAGCAAAACCTTTAAAAAAAAAAAAAAAAAAAAAATTAAAGCTGCAAGCAGCATTGGGCGGGACCTCGCACAGGGCGTTCTGCCTCCCCTGCGATCTGCCTCCCTTGACCGTCGACACCTCAGCTGCACTCACACCTCTCCGTCCCCATACCAGTTCCCACCCTTTAGTGTCCGTCCTCCTTACATCTGTACAGAACACCAGCGACCCTCTGCTGAAACACCATCACCTTTAAATGAGACTTTTATTTTGGAAACCCTACTTTGTGTATGTGCATTTGTTTTGGATTTGAGAGAAAGAATCAGTTAGAAAAATGAATTGAAATTGTATGAATAATTGAGCATGAAAGTGATGATTTGTCACATTTAAGGCTTTTATTTTGGAAAAACCCTACTGTGTGAGCATGTGTGTCTGAGAAAGAGTACTTTTGAATGAAGAAACATTGTACAAACAGTTGTGCATTTTGTCATAAACATGAAAAGAAGTTATGTAATAGACATTTTGTATTATTCTTAATTGGGGTTTTATTTTGAAAAAATGTACTCTGTGTACTTTTGAATGTGTGCAAAGTTTCCAGTATCCACAATACAATGCAGTAAAACATGTTTAAAAAAAAAAATCTTGAATCACCTGGGACTTGAACCCAGGTCCTCTTGTTCAATAGGCAGCTACATGAACCACTACACTACAGACAGACACATGCAAATGTGCACCAGGAAGAGTTTTATAGGGACTTTGCCATTGTGAAATGTGAAAATAAACATAGTCTTCAAAAAATCGCCATTATTCCATAACCGTAGGTCGTATCTGAAAAATTCTTTCACTTTTGGATTCTGCAGACTTGTGGGAAATTAATGAGGTATAACTTTTGTGTGACTTTTGTGTGACCGTGCGACCGTGACCGTCGACACCTCAGCTCCACTCACACCTCTCCGTCCCGATACCAGTTACCACCCTTTAGTGTCTTTCCCCCTTACATCTGTACAGAACACCAGCGACCCTCTGCTGAAACCACCATCACCTTTAAAATGAGACTTTTATTTTGGAAACCCTACTGTGTGTATGTTCATTTGTTTTGTATGTGAGAGAAAGAATCAGTTTGAAACATGAAGTGAAATTGTATGAATAATTGAGCATATAAGTGATGATTTGTCACATTTAAGGCTTTTATTTTGGAAAAACCCTATTGTGTGAGCATGTGTGTCTGTGAGAAAGAGTACTTACCCCCCAGTACCCCCCAGTCTCTATATCTCTATCGCTCTCTCTTTTCTCCTCCTTTACTCTCTCTCTCTCTCTTTAACCCCAACTGGTCAAGGCAGACAGCCATCCTTCAGGAGTCTGGGTCTGCTCGAGGTTTCCGCCCGTTAAAGGGAAGTTTTTCCTCGCCACTGTCACCAATCACAAGTGTTTGCTCCTGAAAGATTCTGTTGGGTCTCTGTAAACTTAATTTGATTATGATTTGAATTGATAAAGCACTTTGTGACTCTGTCTGTGAAAAGTGCTCTATAAATAAAATTACTTTACTTACTTTACTTACTTTTGAATGAAGAAACATTGTACAAACAGTTGAGCGTTTGGTCATAAAATGAAAAGAAGTTATGTAATAGACATTTTGTATTATTCTTAATTGGGGTTTTATTTTGAAAAAATGTACTCCGTGTACTTTTGAATGTGTGTAAAATTTCCAATATCCACAATACAATGCAGTAAAACCTGTTTTAAAATTATAAAAAAAAAACAAAAAAAAAACAAACATTGGATTGCGTGGGACTTGAACTAGGGACCCTCTGCTCCATAGGTAGCTACATGAACCACTGCACTACAGACAGACAAGTACAATCCTGCACCAGAAAGAGTTTTATAGGGATTTTGCCATATTGAAAAGTGAAAGTAAACATAGTCTTCAAAAAATCACCATAATTCCATAACCGTAGGTCGTATCTGAAAAATTCTTTCACTTTTGGATTCTGCAGACTTGTGGGAATTTAATGAGGTATAACTTTTGTGTCAAAAGCCTGAAATGAATAAGCAGTAATTGCAGAAACGTAGAGTAAGTTTCAAAGGCAGATTGCCAGCTTCCTGTTGGAGTTAGCTCATGAGTGTCAGTGTATGATTTGTTGGGCTCAATCAGACTAACATTTTGGCATTTGTTTCATGTTTCTGTGACATTCCTACTGGCTGCTAGGGAGGATTTTTGTGTGTTTTTTAGTACATAGGTGGCGCTACAGAGTCCATTTTGGCACCCAAGGGGTTAATTTTGATATTGAATCAAAGTGTTCACCAGCCATGACATACATGGCAAATTTGGTGAGTTTTGGAGCATGTTAAGGGGGTCAAATGGCAGTCTAAATTGGAAAAAGTATGAAAATAAACAATTTTTTATAAATCAATAACCGTACATTGTATCTCAAAAACTTTTGCATGTAAGTGTTGTGCTGAGTCCTGTGAACGCGTAGATATGTCACATGTGGGGACAAAGTCCAAAGTGAAAAATGAGTTCCAAACATGGCAACTTTGCGGGAGTGTAAAAAAAAAAACTAAGACAGTTCCGGAAAAAGTGAGAGATCAGTTTTTTGAGGAGGTTTCACTCTATCTTTTGGTGCTATTTAGAAGTCAATACGACAAACGGTATCATTGGAGTTAGTTTTCAACATTTTATTTTGAAAGGCATATTGCGAACTTCCTGTTGGAGTTAGGTCATAAGTGTCAGTGGATGATTTGTAGAGCATCAACCAACCAAAATTTTGTTACTGGTTTCATGTCTGTGCGACATTCCTACTGGCCACTAGGGCAGTTACCGTTTTTTTTTTTTACATAGATGGCGCTAGAGAGGCCATTTTGGCACGTATGGGGTTAATTTTTTCATTTTATCAAATTTTTCGCCAGGCCTGACGTGTGCCAAATTTGGTGAGTTTTTGAGCATGTTTAGGGGGTCAAAATCCAGGTCAAAGTGGCATCAGGAAAAAAAAAAATATATATATATATAATTAAAGCTGCAAGCGGCATCTAAAGGCCCTCGCCACGGGCACGTCCAGTAGAAGTATGTCCATCGTTCAGCAGGTGGCGATCTAGCCCCAAATTTTGTGTCTTCTGATGAATGCGTGTAGGCCTGGGAGATTGACAACTGATTCAAATTTGAGGCCAATCTTTGTTTGTATATCCAAACTAAAGAAAGTTTTGTATAAGTAAATCTGTAGGGGGCGCTATGCAGCTAAAATTAAATTTCTTCCGTTGAATGGGTGTAGGCCTGCGAGATGTACCACTGAGTCAAATTTGAGCCAAGTTGGTGTTCGTATGTCCGAATTGATGCAATTTTTGTGAAGGTAAATTTGTAGGGGGCGCTACTGAGCGAAGTGGCAATTTCTTTTGATAAATGGGTGTAGGCCTGGGAGATTGACAACTGATTCAAATTTGAGCCAAATTGGTGTTTGTATGTCTAACGTGAAGTAATTTTCGTAAAGGTAAAATTGTAGGGGGCGCTATGGCACTGAATTTCAAATTTTTCTGATAAATGGGTGTAGCCCTGGGAGATAGATGTCTGAGTCAAATTTGAGCCAAATCGGTGTTCGTATGTCCGAACTGAAGCAATTTTAATAAAAAAATATTTAAAAATTTTGTAGGGGGCGCTGTAGTGCAAAATTTCAGTTTCTTTTGACAAATAGGTGTAGGCCTGGGAGACAGATGTCTGAGTCAAATTTGAGCCAAATCGGTGTCCGTATGTCAGAACTGATGTCATTTTTGTAAATGTACATTTGTAGGGGGCGCTATAGTGCGAAATTTCAATTTCGTTTAATAAATGGGTGTAGGCCTGGGAGATAGACGTCTGAGTCAAATTTGAGCCAAATCGGTGTTTGTATGTCTAAGATGAAGCAATTTTTGTGATGGTAAATTCCCGAAAAAACTTCGCAATGTTTGCAACCTCGTTGCAAAAAAACAGTGACACCGATTCCAAAAATTCGGCTAACTTTTGATTCCCCACTTCTCTAGATACTGTACACCAATTTTGAGCTCATTTGACCAAATGCCCAAGGAGGAGATAGTTAAAATACAACATCAGCGAAAACGCTGACTCAGCATTTTGGAAATTTCAATCCAAAATGGCCGACTTAGGGTTGGTTTAGGGGCGTGGCCATTATAATATTTTTTGTTTGTCTCCTCATGATGAATCTGTGTACCGATTTTCGTGGCTGTATGACAAACTTTATGTTGGACACGCTCCCATTGGCGCAAGGCATTTCCACTTTTCAAGGGGGCGCTGCCGCAACATTTCTTTACCGACATCTACGAAACCTATATGTAAATTCAATTTTGCACATTTCTGAATTTTAGGCAAACTTTGGTGAGTTTTCGTAAATGTTCAGGGGGTCAAATTGAGCTCAAAGCGCAGGAGAAAGAAAAATAAGACAAAAATAAATAAATAAATAAAAATTAAAGCCGCAAGCAGCATCTAAAGGCCCTCGCCACGGGCACGTCCAGTAGAAGTATGTCCATCGTTCAGCAGGTGGTGCTCTAGCACCAAATTTCAATGTCTTCTGATGAATGGGTGTAGGCCTGGGAGATTGACAACTGATTCAAATTTGAGGCAAATCTTTTTTTGTATGTCCAAACTAAAGAAACTTTTGTATAAGTAAATCTGTAGGGGGCGCTATGCAGCTAAAATTAAATTTCTTCCATTGAATGGGTGTAGACCTGCGAGATTTACCACTGAGTCAAATTTGAGCAAAATCGGTGTTCGTATGTTTGAATTAATGCAATTTTCGTGAAGGTAAATTTGTAGGGGGCGCTATTTAGCAAAATGTCATTTTCTTTTGATAAATGGGTGTAGGCCTGGGAGATTGACAACTGATTCAAATTTGAGCCAAATTGGTGTTTGTATGTCTAACGTGAAGTAATTTTTGTAAAGGTAAAATTGTAGGGGGCGCTATGGCACCGAATTTCAAATTTTTCTGATAAATGGGTGTAGCCCTGAGAGATAGACGTCTGAGTCAAATTTGAGCCAAATCGGTGTTCGTATGTCTGAACTGAAGCAATTTTAATAAAAAAATATTAAAAATTTTTGTAGAGGGCGCTGTAGTGCAAAATTTCAGTTTCTTTTGACAAATAGGTTTAGGCCTGGGAGACAGATGTCTGAGTGTAATTTGAGCCAAATAGGTGTTCATATGTCCGAACTGATGTCATTTTTGTAAATGTACATTTGTAGGGGGCGCTATAGTGCAAAATTTCAATGTCTTTCAATAAATGGGTGTAGGCCTGGGAGATAGACGTCAGAGTCATATTTCAGTGAAATCGGTGTTTGTATGTCTGAGCTGAAGCATTTTTTGTGATGGCAAATTTTCGAAAAAACTTCGCAAAGTTTGTAAACTCGTCGCACAAAAACGGTGACACCGATTCCAAAAATTCGGATAACTTTTGATGTCCCACTTCTCTAGATACTGTACACCGATTTTGAGCTCATTCAGCCAAACGGCTTAGTAGAAGATAGTTAAAATACAACGTCAGCGAAAACGCTTACTCAGCATTTTGGAAATTTCAATTCAATATGGCCGACTAAGGGTTGGTTTAGGGGCGTGGCCATAATAATATTTTCTGTTTGTCTCCTCATGATGAATCTGTGTACCAATTTTCGTGGCTCTACGACAAACTTAATTTTGGATGAGCTCCCATTGGCGCGATGCATTTCCACTTTTCAAGGGGGCGCTGCCGCAACATTTCTTTACTGAACTCTACGACACCTATATGTAAATTCAATTTCTTGCACTTCTGAATTTTAGGCAAAATTTGGTGAGTTTTCGTAAATGTTCAGAGGGTCAAAATTGAGCTCAAAGAGCAGGAGAAAAAAATAAGAATCTGAGCACAAGAACAATATAGCCATTTCTATGGCAACCACATATTTGGCCTTATTTGAAAGCTCTGGAGCTCCCCCACATGTCTGTCTCAGTGCCGTGAATGTGAATATGTGTGAGAGTGGAGACAGTGGCGAAAGGCGACCGCGTCACTGGCGATTTCGTCCCCATGCGCCCACTGCAGACTCAATAGGCCCTGCGCCGGCTTTACTTGGCTCAGGCCTAAAAACGAACGAATAACAATAGGGCCTTGCTTGCAGGCAAGGCCTCTCACTGTGTGAGAGGGCCTTACCTTTCGGCTCGGTCCCTAATAATGTTAAAGCTACAAGGAGCATTGGGCGGGACCTCGCACCGGGCGATCCGCCTCCCCCGCCATCCGCCTCTCATGACCGTCGACACCTCAGCTCCACTCACACCTCTCCGTCCCGATACCAGTTACCACCCTTTAGTGTCCGTCCTCCTTACATCTGTAGAGAACACCAGCAACCCTCTGCTGAAACCACCATCACCTTTAAATGAGACTTTTATTTTGGAAACCCTACTGTGTGTATGTGCATTTGTTTTGTATGTGAGAGAAAGAATCCGTTTGAAAAATAAATTGAAATTGTATGAATAAGTGAGTATAAAAGTGATGATTTATCACATTTAAGGCTTTTATTTTGGAAAAACCCTATTGTGTGAGCATGTGTGTCTGTGAGAAAGAGTACTTTTGAATGAAGAAACATTGTACAAACAGTTGAGCGTTTGGTCATAAAAATAAAAAGAAGTTATGTAATAGACATTTTGTATTATTCTTAATTGGGGTTTTATTTTGAAAAAATGTACTCCGTGTACTTTTGAATGTGTGCAAAATTTCGAATATCCACGGTACAATGCAGTAAAACCTGTTCTAAAATGAAAAAAAAAAAAAAAAAAATTCATGGATTGCCTGGGACTTGAACCCGGGTCCTTTCATTCCATAGGTAGCTACATGAACCACTGCACTACAGACAGACACTTGCAAGTGTGCACCAGGAAGAGTTTTATAGGGACTTTGTCATTGTGAAAAGTGAAACCAAACATACTCTTCAAAAAATCACCATAATTCCATAACTGTAGGTTGTATCTGAAAAATTCTTTCACTTTTGGATTCTGTAGACTTGTGGGAATTGAATGAGGTATGACTTTTGTGTCAAAAGTCTGAAATGAATAAGCAGTAATTGCAGAAACATAGAGTAACATTCAAAGGCAGATTGCCAACTTCCTGTTGGAGTTAGCTCATGAGTGTCAGTGTATGCAAAGTGAAAAATGAGTTCCAAACATGGCAACTTTGCGGGCTTCTAAAAAAAAAAACTAAGACAGTTCTGGAAAAAGTACGAGATCACTTTTTTGAGGAGGGTTCACTCTATCTTTTGGCGCTATTTAGAAGTCAATACGACAAACGGTGTAATCTGAGTTAGTTTTAAAAATTTTATTTTGAAAGGCATATTGCGAACTTCCTGTTGGAGATAGCTCATAGGTGTCAGCGCGTGATTTGTTGGGCTCGATTGAATGAAGGTTTTGGCATTGGTTTCGTGTCTCTACGACATTCCTCCTGGAAGTTTGCAATTTGAGCATTTTACTTTGAAAGGCAAATTCTGAACTTCCTGTTGGAGTTAGGTCATGAGTGTCAGAGCATGATTTGTTGGGCTCGATGAGACGAAAATTTTGGCGTTGGTTTCATGTTTCTACGACATTCCTACTGGGCGCTAGGGCCGATATTGTGAATATAGGGGGCGCTAGAGAGCTCATTTTGGCACCTATGGGGTTAATTTTTACATTTTATCAAAATTTTTGCCAGACCTGACATGTGTGCCAAATTTGATGAGTTTTTGAGCATGTTCAGGGGGTCAAAATCCAGGTCAAAGTGGTGTGTGAATAATAATATAAAAACGAACGAATAACAATAGGGCCTTGCTTGCAGGCAAGGCCTCTCACTGTGTGAGAGGGCCTTACCTTTCGGCTCGGTCCCTAATAAAAACGAACAAATAACAATAGGGCCTTGCTTGCAGGCGAGGCCTCTCACTGTGTGAGAGGGCCTTACCTTTCGGCTCGGTCCCTAATAAAAGAGGGCCCAGCACCAAACCCTGTGGGTTCCCACATGAAAGAGAAGCAGTGGAGGACACAGAGTCTCCAAGGTTGACACAGAATGTCATGGTCATGGTTCATAGTATAATATAATGCAGTAAAATGCAAAAAAAAAGCAAAAAAAAACAAAACAAAAAAAGAAACAAAAAAAAAAAAAAAAAGCTCAAATGCAGACAGTTTAGTTTTTTGCTACTTGCAGCTTGTATGTACTGTCAGAGTATGGAACAAATACAAGTACCATGACACCCCTAATAGTTAGGTGTTGAATACTAACTTAATCTTTATAATTATACTGATAAAATAAGCTATACATGAAAAAGTAATTGGTGGAATGGCATTAGATAAGCATGAAAAAGTGGCATGATTCCAATCCAAAAACATATTGTAATTGTTGGTATATTTAGCATTCCGATCATGTATGTACTAAGCATTAAAGGCTTGAAGTGTTTCTCTTTTACAGTTTTCAATATGTATACACCTGAGTCCTGCCTCCTCATGTCATGCATCACACTTACTTTTTATTTTTTGGGCTGTAGGTGGACAGGTGAATTGAGGAAAGATGACAACAGAAATTGAAAATAAAACCATTAATGTTTTTGTTAACCTCATGCTTTGTTTGATCACAGCCATTTGCCATTTCAGCATCACTTAACTTATGCAATTTATGTTATTGTGGGTCTCTTCAGGAAAAGTCATCAAATATGGTGGATCATCTGGACAGAACACATTCAACATTTCAAGAGCTGACTGTGGGCCCTATGCAGCATGCAGCCCTATGCATGTATCTGAAGAATGCATTGAGATATCGGCACCAAATTTATACTGTGGATGCATCTTCACATGGAGCAGAAGCCTCGTGAAAATAGGTCACCTTGACCTACTTTTTCAGGGTCAAATGGCCTTATGCAGTTATAATATCTGAGTACTTTCAAAGATAAATATGTATGTAATCAGTTTTATACAAAGTCAATCTAATCCAAATTATAGGGCAGTCACTTTCAACACAATCTTACACTATATTCAGCCAAAGGATATTAAAAATGTGCAGCACATTATGTTTAACAGTTGTAGTGTAGTTTGCTGTCCATTCATGTGTCTCTCCTTATTCCCCCCCTTCTCCCTGCCTCCTCCAATCTCTCCCTCTCTCTTTAATCCCAACTGGTCAAGGCAGACGACCATCCTCCAAGAGCCAGGATTTGCTCGAGGTTTCTGCCTGTTAAAAGGAAGTTATTTTTCACCACTGTCAACAAGTGTTTGCTCCTTGAGTATTCTGTTGGGTTTCTGTAAACTAGCTTAAGAGTCTTTTTTAAACCAGCTCTAAATATAAAGTGTCATTAGATAATTTTTATTATGGTGTGACACTATATAAATAAACTTGAAATTTGACTTGATTTGTAAATAGTAGGCCAATTTATGTCTCTGGGAGCCAGAGCTTTTTGGAGCCAGCACCTGGTGGCACTTACAGACACTTGTGCATTGCCTCATTTTGGAGCCACAGTCTGTACCTGTTATTTAAAAAATATGTCTAGTTGTTTTATATGGCTGAAACTCTGAAGTATTAAAAGCCAAATAGGACATCACAAAAGAAAATAGATGCAGTGGCAGGAGACAGAAACATTGTAAATTTAAGTATCACCCTAAAGGTTTGTGATGAGACTAAAAGTGACCCAACTAAACAGTTAGATTATTTAGGAAGAAGAACTTTTGTTTTTCTCTCTTCAAACATTTGAATCATCAGTGGTTTAACTCTTGAAACATACTTTAGAAGAGAAATTTTAAGAAACAAAATTATACTTGCGATTGCACGTTTAGTATGTAGCATGTAAATACAGCACTAAATACAACATTCCAAGGCTGACAGAATAAGGCGGCAGTAATCGATCAAATGATATTTAATAAAATCAACTTCCTGTTGATAATATGAGTAGAATTCAGCCAGTGCTGCAGAGGATGTGTGTCTGACCTGCTGTGCTGGACAGGGAGGTGTTTCCGGTGGATTCCATGGCTGCCCTCCACAAAGGCGTTGGGAGGTTTGTGATACACAGAGGCCAGGGAACCAATGTGACAGATGAGTTCGTCCAAGAGGGTGGGCTCAATCAGGTCCGTTTCCTCAGAAATTAAAGGCTTTTCTGACAGCACCACTTCCTTGGCCGTCACTGGGTCAGTGGACAACAAGCGCCAGTAAATGTAGCCCCTGTCTCGCAGATCTGGGTTGTCAGAGTCCTAGGGAAAAAGTAAGAGGGGTCAGTCAACAGTCTTTTACAGGCTATACTTCCAAATACTGCTGTGAGTTCGTACATCACAGAGGATCCAGAGGATAGGTTGTAATTGTATCACTTTGGCTGAAGTCTGTGGGGTCTTGACAGTCACATATGCAGAAATGCACTCTTATTTCACTGCAAGATTTTATACAGGAGTCCACTGATCGACTGGCTGCTACTATGCTGCAGTGGTTTTCAATTCAAACGTTCAGTGACTGAGAGAAACCAAAGAGCGAGCTAAACTCTCAGGCACACCTGTGTTCGTATTAATGTGGCATTATTTGGTGAAAAGTCAGACTTGCATGTTTAATGGACAATCATGGTGCTGTGCCATAAGTTCCCTTGTTTTGTTAGCAAGGATTTAGAATTCAAAATATCCCCATTCAACAGCTACCTACACAACCCTCACTGACTAAACAACAATTCATCACTTAATACTTAATTATAGGTGTGTACTGAAGAGGACTGAAAAATACAACTGCAAAAATGTATGCATATTGGAGAGTCATTCAATCATTTTCTGTAACCACTTAATCCTCTGGAGGGTTATAGGCAGGTGGAACCCTTATACACTAACACTGGAGGAACTGGAAGAAACCATTCGTTCACACATTCACTCATGAAGAGAGAATACAATAAATTAAAAAAATAGGACCAATGGCCCCGTAGCTTACCGGCCAAATTAAAAGCTTTGGGAAATGTATCCAGATGCCATTTATTATCACCCAGTTATGTGTATTTATTATATTACAGAAATAGCAAATGTTTTGGTCATATTCCAATCAGATCTGTAAAAAATTAAAATTCCAACTTGATATCATTGATACTTACTGATTTATTGTATCAATCCACTTCCTATCTCTTACAATGGGAACATTTTTCAAAGTCGCACCAAATCCAGAATCAGATCCGGATCGAAATAATTTCAATGCCTTGTGTTGACATCATCATAAAGAAGCTGTATACCAAGTTTGAAGTCAATCAGAACTGTAGTTTCGGAGAAAAAGACAATTGAAATTTTTTCCCCATAAGAGCCCATGTTAAATTTTCCGTAAGTTCCCGGATCCAGAAGAAGATCCTGATCAGCACGTGGCCATTATGTTTTGCTCATCTCCCCATCAGGGCTGGACTGTAGAAATTTACACTTGATATCATTTATTTATACTGAGTTATTGCATCGATCCACTTCCTATCTCTTATAATGGGGAAATTTTTCAAAGTCACCCCAAATCCAGAATCAGATCCGGATCCAAATAATTTCACTAACTTTTGTTGACATCATCATAAAGAAGCTGTATACCAAGTTTGAAGTCAATCGGAATTGTAGTTTCGGAGAAGACAACTGAAATTTTTGTAACGGACGACAGACGACGATGACAGACAACGACGACAGACGACGACGACAGACGATGACGACAGACGATGACGACAGACGACAGATGACGATGACGGACACCACATGACGACAATAGCTTACGGCCTGTCGGCCGGTAAGCTAAAAATGGGACCTATGACTCTGTATCTCACTGACATGTTCTATCAGGAATCAATAACAAGTTGAATTTGCGAGGTTCTGCCACTATCTTAGAGTCCTGTGGTCTTGATGTAGGAGATCAATATCCCAATAGAAGTGGGTGGGCACGGGTAGAATTAAACGAAATGTGGGCGGGTAGCGGGCAAGGAAGTAGCAAAGTAAAAGAAGATTCATGGTTGAAAATAATTTGCAGGACATTTAATGATGATGATCATCTAATTTCACCATGGTTGATCTACAGCTGGTTTGTTTATTGTCAAGTGAGCTTCACCTTTGTTTACATCTAGCCACAGATGGCATTGGGCAGCACATATTAGAGATTTATTGATGGCATGCGTTTTAGCCAAAAATAAAGCCCTTAAGTGTGAGTTACTGTGTAGAAAATGAGTTTAAATACAAGTCAGGTTGTGGGTCTAATGTACGTGGATACGGGTGGGTGCGGATTTGCAGGCAGACACTCTTGTCTCTGCCCACTGTCTCTCACTGAGGGGTAGGGCTTCCCTACGCTGCACACTCACATGTATGTCGCAAGAGAGCGAGAGAGAATCAATTGCAAAACCGAAAACCTGCGGTTCATAAGGGTGGATAATCCCGTGCAGGGTGGACCGAACAGTAAACAGTTTTCCCGAGTACCGTTGCATTTTATATATATCTGTCAGTTTTCTTGGGCATGGGGAAGTACATGGAATAGTAGCCTCCAGGTTGCAGCAGAGGATCTACCACCACAATTGCACCCTTGGCCAGGAGGGCAGTCCGCTCCTGGTCCAGTGCTTGTGCCTTCGCCAGGATGCGAATGATGGTCATCTTGACCCGGCTAAGATGTGTGGGCATTGTCAGAATTGCAGTCTATACCCATGAGTCAGAGTGACAACCACCTGTAGGTCTGATGCATGAGTAGCCCAGTTACTGAGCTGCTGATCAGGAAAAATATCTGACGGCTGGCCTGACGGCCTCACTTCCTGGCCCCATGGCCCTTTGGGGCCGGGGGGGGGGGGGGGGCAAAGTCCGAAGCCCGAGGCTGCCGCACCGGTTGGCAGGAAACAACACAAAAGTCCATGCCATGTCTCTGCTGAGGATAGCACTTACTGCTACACTAATCTCGCGGTGAAAGAGGAGATCGAACACTCAAACCAGCAGTCAGGCACCTGGACCTTTGGGGAGGGGGCACAGTGAGACTGAGGTCTGAAAGCTGCTGCCTGGTTTGTCAGGCTTGGACAGTCCATTCGAGCACGTCCAGGGCAGCTGAACCAAACAACTGCCCTGGCTCCATGGGCACACTGCGGAGAGTCCTTCAGCACGCCTCAGACAGGGCAGACTGAGCGAACCAAACCCACCAGCGAGCTTCAACAAGGTAGGGCATGCTCCGTCCAAGTTCCCTCATCAGTAAAGCAAAAGCCTAAAACTGAACCCAGTGGTCGCACAGTCAACACCTTGAAGGGAGACAGACAACTCAAACATAAGGTGTGCCAGGGAATTACCTAGATGACCTGTTCGAGCATCAGGATTATACGCTCTACATGTCATCGGTAATGTGACACTGGGGCCGCAGACACCAAACATCCCAGCATAGGGCTTCCTTGGGCGACAAAATAAGGGAGGCAACAGCAGGTTCCACAACAGGAATGTGATCTAAACCTGCTGCATTTGCATTGTGCATAGCCGCCAACACATGGCTCTGACGAAAGGAACAGGTGTTTGGGTCCCTCCCACAGGCATGCAACTCCCTCAGGTATTCTCTGGGGGGAGGAACAGCAAAGGACATGGGAGTGCTTTCAGCACCACCCTCTGGCTGTCAGGAGGGATGAAATAGAACTCACCTGTGTGCACGTCACCTAGGTGGAACTATTATTAGCCCATCGAGCCTGAGGCTCCATCTGCAGCCGCTAGAACCGCGCTGCTAATGTTAGCCACACAGTTTAAGAGATAACCCGTGGCCTGAGGCTCGGTCTGCAACCACTAGCATCATGCCACTTACGTTAGTTAGTTCATAAGCGAATGGTGATGCCCCAGTGTTCTACTGAACGTCTTAGGAACTCTTTTGTTCCTGCTGTTGTGCGTTTTTTTAAATGAGAATTTAATACGAAATTGCTATTGGGCTCTTGCACTGATGTTACAAGAGTCTGTAGCAGAGTCCATAATGATGCTGTGTCTTTTTTTTTTACTGTGTCCCACATGCTATGAGTCCATGGCATTTTAATTTCCCCATTTGGGGATTAGTAAAGTGATCTACCTATCTATCTTAGCCACACAGCTCAAGAACTAACAGGCTAACAAACAGCAACAGCTCCCACCTGTCATTATGTCCCAGCCCCGTTAGGATTAACACGCTATCATCCCGGGGGTAACATTTACTGTACAAGAGACAAGTATCATACAACACGAGCTAAAATAGAACATCAAAGCTAATTGTTATGCTAGTCACTATTCAGACGAAACCAATTAGACATGGGTCATATAGTGAACTACACACATTTCACAAAAACTAGATTCACCTGACAAAACTCTGAGGCACACTCCTGAGGTAGACAAAAGGCGATCTAGTGAACTGAACAAACATACATCAATGGGACACAAATGACTAGGATTACTAGAGAGTATGCTAAAATCTCCACTAGCCAACAAGCATCCAGGCATTGTTCATAAAATAAGTTCATAAACGAGTAAACACTGTTACAACCAATAGCATCTTCAAGAGCACAAATCCACTGAAATACATAGAGTACATACGAGGGCTGTTCAATAAGTTCATGGCCTCACCCAGAACAGAACAACACAGACTGATAATTTATATTTTATTTTTCAACATAATTTCCATTTACAGCAATGCACTTGGTCCATCGATGTTCAAGCATCACTATCCCATCACAAAAGAATGTAACATCCTGTATTATAACAACCAGTATTTCTGGATGAGGCCATGAACTTATTGAACAGCCCTCGTAGAATCTCTGCCAGCTCTGCCATTGGAAACGCCTTTGGAATGAAGGCATGGCTGGCTTGTGTTTAGAGCTAGCCAGCGGTACATGGCTGGGGTTGTGTTTGTGTGGTAGTGCCGTGAACTGTGACATTTCTCGTGAGAGACGAGATCTTGGACAACTGATGTTGCCTAGTTCCCCTTTAACTACTTAATTAAAAAACGGCCTCCCTCCTCAGCTTGGAGACAGAGCGGAAACCCAGCTCCCGCAGCTAGACATGATTCCCTCAGACGTATACGACTTACAGTTTTATACTTTTTAAATAATTTAATAAATACTTTTCATTACCTAAAATATGTGTGCTGTTCCTTCCCCGCATATGTCTATGCTAATCACACCCGCTGTCTCCCAACACCTTACGTTGTCCTTCAATCACACTATACACTATAAAATATACAAATAGTTACCCCAGCAGACAATGGTAATGGCAGCTTGTCGTTACACAGCCAGTGAGCTAAAAATTTAGCTGTTTCTTAAAACTATATGACTAACTATAAACTAATTAGAAAAAAATGCTGCAATAAAACAACTTGAAAATGATCACAGGGTGATTACTTATTGTAATTGGATATAATTATAATTTCAGCATCTAATGATTAAAAATACTAATATGATTATTGAATGAAGTGGACATGAAACAGACCATGAAACCTTTGCTCTGAAAACTTCTGTGGACAGATATAGCACATTGATAAATAGCAGCTGGCCTTTTGATATTTGTTCATCAAATGAAAATATACCTACCTAGCAACCTAGGTGTTAATTTCTGGCACCAATAGCACTAATACTGAAAGCATGAAATTTAATAAGCTTTTGTAGAGTTATATATTGTGAATTATTGTACTGTATTATTGTATCTGAAAGATCCTGTCCTGATAAACAAACTTGCCTGATGTGGGAGTGTGTATTAGTGTATTTCACCTGCGTAGCGAGGCTGAGGACCTGCTGTACCAGCTCCTGGGTCTCAGATGGCTTTTTGAGGAACAGTTTGACAATGGCAGTCAGCAGCGTGAGCTGGACCTGAAATTCAAAGCACCCGCTGCTGTAAGTACAGCCCCAACAGAAGAGGTTTGAACTGAACACCAGTTAATGGATAAATTGATGCCCTTTGATCATTTGTTTCAGTTGTTTTAGCTCTGAGCCATCTCTGTCTGCACCACTCTTTCACTGAACCCACCTGGGTGCTCTCATCATGGAAGCCTTCCAGAAAGCTCTCCAGTAGTTCATCAGCATTGTCGATCCTCTCTGCATACTCGCCTACAATCCAGATCATGGCAGCGCGAGCATCTGGCTCATCCAGAGAGTCCAGATTCTCACATAGGGTTGCAATGATGCTTTCGTACCTGAAAGCCATCAACATGTCCAAAGTCAGAATGAAACACAGAAGTGAGTAGTGGAAATGAGTGACATGCTGCTAGTTCTTTCTATTTATTAAGCAGATCTCAGTATTTCAGGGAGACACGTACTTGTTGGGATATTTGCGAAAGATATCCCTGATGACAACAATGGCCTCCTGAACCACATAATTGACTTTGGTCTGGATCAGGTCCAGCAGGGTGCTGACACAGCGCTCAGCTGATTGCTGCAGTAAAAAGGACAGATGCTTTGATATCATATTGTGCTAGTGTTGAAGCACTCACAAGTGGTCTATGTCTCAAGATTACTTTTTGAAGATAATGGAACATTTAGTAATTTTACTCACTTTTGTCTTCTCCTCATTCAAAGAAGACTTGGAATAAAAGTTTCGGGCTTTGTCTGATTTATTTATTACCATCATTATGGTGATTTAATGTAAAAATTCCTCCTCCAAATATAAATGTTAACTTGACTTATTTCCAATTTTGTGAGAGGACAGACTTCATCTCTAACAAATGGACCAAAAGAAAACAAATGGCTGTAAATGTTAAAGGTGCGGGAGACTTCCATGAGCAATTTTTCATCAAATCTGTAAAACCTCAGTCATAGCCTAAGTATCACGAATCTGTAAGTCTTTCTGTGATTACTCATCTGAATCTCTTGCATTACGGTGAACAGTTTCGAAGTGCCATCCACCAGAAACAAACCCATGTGTTTACATTCAGAACCCGGAGGTAACTCAGGCATTTTCGGAATTTTTTGTAGCGACGTGCATTGTGGGAAATGGAGGCTCACGCTGCCGCTGCCACTGTAGGCAGCTGCGCGAACCTCCCTGCATCGGCAGTGCAAGCCTCCATTTCCCACCAATGCACGTCGCTACAAAAAATTCTCAAGATGCCCGAGTTACCTCTGGGTTCTGAATGTAAACACATGGGTTTGTTTCTGGTGGATGGCACTTCGAAACTGTTCACCGTAATGCAAGAGATTCAGATGAGTAATCACAGAAAGACTTACAGATTCGTGATACTTAGGCTATGACTGAGGTTTTACAGATTTGATGAAAAATTGCTCATGAAAGTCTCCCGCACTTTTAAGTATTGCAAAGAAGGATATTTAAAGATTAAATGTTAAAAGGTTAACTTGCTTTATTATCCCCACAAGGAAATTTGTTCTCTGCATTTTAACCTTCCTTATACATACACACACACACACAGTACCTAGCCTTAGCATTAACACATAGCACGCACACATTAGGAGCAGTGAGCTGCCATCGAAGGTGCTTGTGGACCAACTCTGATCAAGAGCACTAACAGGAGAATTAACCTGTATGAACCTGTTTTCACTGGGGAAACCAGAGTACCTGGAGGAAACCCACAGAGCGCAGAGAGAACAAGTAAACTCACAGGAATTGTAAGTAACCCAAAGTTAGCTAATAGCAGCAAAGTGTCTGCGTCAAAACTCTTCAGGAATCTCTTTACCTCTCACTCAAGGAGATGTATTGAATATTGTTTTTACACAGCAGCCACCATATGTATGTACTCGATATTTAAAGGTGCTAGTTTCAGCTGCTTGACAGCTATTTCCCACTTAGCTTGGTTGTGTGAAATTAAATTAGTTAGCATTTATTGAGGGATGTTACTAAAGTTTTGTTAGCTTTGTGAGAAACTGATGGGCCAGAGCATGAAGTGAAAAATGATTTTTCCAAAGTTGCATCTTTGCTCCTAAACAATGACAATAAGGCAAGCCACCAGAATAACTTGGTTGGTGTAACCCTTGTTGAGTAAGGTGGAAGACAGAAGTCTAGGAAACTCAGAACAATGGATATGACTAAGGAGGACGCTGGATATGTTACCTCCACTTTAATGGCACAGCGTCCAATGGCTCGTACAGCTTTGCGTACAAAGTCAACATCCACCTCAGTAGCATATTCCTTCAGTTCAGCCAGCACCTACAAGTGACAGCAGTTTAAAAACATTATGTATATCATACAATCTTTAGTTCATTTGAATATCGTATATGCAGGAGCCTAAATTACTACACAACAGAAAGCTTTTATATTACAGTCGGTCATTATATATGTTCATTACCTGGGCTATATTAGCCTGAGATGCCAAGCGGATCATTATGTCCAGTTTCTCCAGCTTTACATAGATTGGGTCATTGTACTTGACGAAGAACACCTTGATCTCCTGCTTCAGGATCTCGGGTCTGCAAATGGCAGATTATATGTCAGACTACACTTTTGTCCTGTTTAATCTTGAATAGAAAAATGCTGTTTAAATACAATTGTACAGAAATGTGTTGAATAAATAAAAATGCACAGAAATGTACTGTTTATAAGACAGTAGTATCAAACATATGACGGTTTACAGTCAGGCAATGTCTAATTTCAGTCTTCTGTCACAGTCACGGCAAATGTCTCCAAGCTACGACAATGACAATGCCTTGATGTACCAACATTTAACTTCAAACAAAAAAAAAAAGTGGGGCAAAGATGATGTTGTGTTGTACCACAATAGCTAAATAATGAAATATTGGACAATTCTATTTTCAGCACCCTCCTAACGATATGAGATTTTCTAACTGCTAAATGTCAAACCCCTTCACACAGAGAGCTAAAATGGGAAATGAACCCCTCAGCCCCTCACATCCCATTTGAGATTACACACCTTTTCTGGACAATGAGGTTAATGTTCCTCAGGGCCACATATTGGACCTCAGGCTCTCCAGAGAGCAAGGTGACCAAGGGTGGGGACAACTTCTTCAGCAAGGTGTTGTAGTAGTCCGAGTCCTTGGGCAGCAGTTCTAAAAATTTCATCAGTACCTTAACAGCTGACAGCACCACAGCGGAGTTTGCATGAGACAGCCGAGGGGTAACACGCTCACAGATGCTGTGACAAAAAGTGGAAACAGAGGTAAACAAGTCAGTAAAAATAGGGAGATGAACATCAGTGTGGAAGTGGAGTAACAGTCTGAATTCATCACTCTCTTATTTATCCTATAGTAACCTGATGATTATTGAAAGTATCTGTAATTCAACTAGGGATGTAACAATTAGAGATTTTGGTGCAACAATTATCCTCAGGGAAATAATTGCGGTTTCACGATTACTTTGATTATTTTGCAGGGTTTATACGTGGGGGTGCGGTCTGTGCTAGACCTGCTACAATGCACTTTAGGATCACAACCAGATCAACCATCAGCAGGGGAAATAAGCAAAAGACAAAATAAGTCTGCATTTGGCTCTATATCAGCCTTTTAATCTCCACAGGTGAGGACAGCACATACACCCCACGCTTGAGTGCATTCCCAACAAAACAAACCCCAAAATAACACAAATAAACCACAAAGCAACCACATAGTTGAGCCAACAAAAATATTAACTCATTTAACACAAATCATGAAACATAAAGCAGGTCAAATCCCCAAATATCTTTCCCCTTTTTAGTTCCCAAAGTTTTTACGCACACAAATAGTTCATGCCATAAATCAGTCGCAGTGTTAGTTGCGGGCTTACTAAGGTAAGTTGGCAGTAGATTGGCAGATTCGGACTTTGGGTGTCAATAGTGATCAAATAAAAGGACCGCAATGCACATATGTTACTTTGTTGTGACCTTGGTTATACTGGCAAAATACTACATCATTTCAGCCGAAATGACTCGCATTTTGTGAGATCAAAAAGCAATTGCTTTCTCAGGCAGGACTGTTGTGCACAGACAGTTTAGGGACCGTCTACAAAGTACTCACATGCAAATGATGGGAAATAAGCTTTTGCTGAAGGAGGGAAATTTTAATTATTTCTTGCTCAATAGCTCCACCCACAAGGGGAGAGGAGCCTCCATATTCACAGACCATGACAAGGACAGCTCTCCCTTCCTATTACAAGACTCAATTTAGGGAAATATACTTTTGCTAACAAAGGAGGCACTTTTTAATTGTTTCTTTCGCAATACCTCCACCCACAAAGGGGAAGGAGCCCCCATACACACAGACCATGGCAAGGACAGTTCCCCCTTCCTACTACAACTCTTAGTTTATACAAAAATACTTTTGCAATTGAAGGAGGAACTTTTAAAATGTTTCTTGCTCAATGGCTCTGCCCACGGGGGGAGGGGGGGGGGGGGGCCTCCACAATCACAGACCATGATCAGGACACTTCCTCCTTCCTACTACACCTCTCAGTATAGGGAAATACGCTTTTGCTAATGAAGAAGGAATGTTTTGGAAGGAAAGTGATGCATATTCAAAAGACATCACTAATACAGGTAATGACAGGTAATGTCTTTACAACTTACACGCGTTACTAATTCCTCTACATCTCCCGCTGTTGTTAAAACTCATTTAACTTTTTCCTACCTCCTGAAACTTTGTTAACTTTCATTTGAGGGGGCAGGACATTTGTTTAAGCCAGATTGTTGTGAATGGGTTGTGCAATGGTAGCCTGAAGCTGCATAGATGACAGTAGCGAAAGTGAGCCCACATTGAAAATATATTTACAGTCAAGACTAGGGATGTAAATAAATTAATCGAGTAATGATTAATTGTCGATAAGAATTTGCTCGATTAAATTATTAATTGTCAGTTAATTGCTCTGTTCCGCCCGTCCACACCTGTCCGAAGGCTGCCGGTTTGTCTGCGCTGCAACGCCGTGGCTGGGATAGCCGGTCATTGAACTGGATCATGGTGTTGATGAGTTAGAATGTCTTTATGGACATGGTGGAGTCAACCACAGACAGACCGTCTGTTTGTAAGAGCGGTGCACCTCCGACTAAATACACGCACAAATGCGGAGTCGGTATCGGATCGGAGTGTTTTGCCTGGAGGTTGGTCTTGTCCACGGTCAGTGAGACAGAAGTTGAAAACATTCTCCAGGCTCCTAATTCGGGCCACAGGTATGTAATGCATTTGTGAAGCTTCAGGAGGTGGGGAAAAGATAAATGAGCGAAAAGTTTCACTTTCACTTCTGCGGGGGCACAGACTGCACCGCACCCCCGTAGTATTAGAAGTAGGACAGAAAGTGATGCAAGCACGTGCAAGGTTACCAACCAACACGCACGCATCCCCCGGCCGTACTGCGCACGTGCGAGTAACCCCCCCCCAACGAAACGCATGCGCATGCACCCAACCACCCACCAGTGAAACGCACGCACGTGCACCCCCCATTACACACCACCACATCAACAGATGAATTCCACAGGAAACACTGACTGTATCCAATGGTTCAATAAATCAATCATTAAGGAATATGACATGCTTTTGTCGTGAAGTGTATAAACAATATTTAGCTTTTATTCTTATAGACAACATTGAAAAAGAAATTTAGGTTCTCAGGAAAATCGCTGCTTATCAATTAATCGTTAATCGATCAATAAGGGCAACCAAATAACGATTAATGAAGTAATCAATAATTTGCATCCCTAGTCAAGACAATTCAGAAATATGTCCGCCCCCTGACACAGATCGTCAGTTTGTAAACCTTCTCTGTCACTGGTGGGATGTTGAACGCAGTGCTTCTGTAATGTTGCTTTTGTTCCGTGCGGAAAGCACAAATTGGCGTGTCTTTGCGTCTTTGGCGTGTTTCTTAATCTACCGTACTTTATCAGACGGTTACTGGCAGCTCTGACAATTAATTAACCATGACGTTTAAAATTGCAATTAATCCTAACACCATGACATCGCTACAACCCTAAATTACACTCTTTCAAGTTAAAATGAACATTTCAGATATCCACAACAATATTCCTGAAAATACTGTGGTGAGAGGACTTACTCTCACAGCAAATTGTGATTTTTCACACAGAGCAAAAGGAGCACATGCTATGGGATTTCTTCTGGGTCCACCAGGGGAGAACTTGCAGGGTTTTATTGAAAACCAGTGACTCTGGCCTAACCAAAACTGGTGATTCTAGTCTTCAATGCTGATTCAACAACAATCAATGAATCAATGGATATTATCAACATTTTTAATGTTAAATACTCCCTGGCCAAAAAAGTCACTCATACAATATTTTGTTGGACCAACTTTTCACTTCATAGTGGAACACATACGATCTGACGTGGCATAATTTCCGCCATGCAATGCTTATGCAATGCCAAAATAAATCACAATTTTATTACCATCCACGTAAATTTTGTCACCAAGACACTCAAGGGGCAGACTCTGAAGTGGCCAATTCTCATGCTCATTGCATCAGTTAGGGTTAAAAAAACTTGTTGCCATTTGAAACATATTTATGAGTCCACTGATTACCCAACAGAAGTCTCTTGCCAATTTTTTTTCTGCCTGGACAGTGTTTCTGGGGCTTACTGTGTCTATAAAAATGTTTTCCCTTCATAGGGTGTTTACAACCTCATCTTTAGTGACACACAAAATTCAGATGGAGGACAAGAAGAAACTTGCAGAATGGATAAGATACTAGAAAGTGTGGGCTAGTTTAGAGGATATTACTGAGAAAGGTATGAACATGAACTCACAGCATACATCAGACATTAGGGCTGGGTAAAAAAATCGATTTAATCGATCTTAGATCGATCTCATTTTAATTTTGCATAATCGATTAATAGTGGATGAGGTCGATTTTCAGAGCAGGACCGGGAGTACGCGGAACCGCGGGTGGCTCCATCTTATGAACCCCTGGGGAAGACTTGGTCTAGCTCACGAAAAAGACAGAAAAGACGCGGTGGGGAAACCCCTTCCGCTGGAGGTCCTTCGGCCTCAAACTCGAACCCGCAGTGTGAAGGAAGTGGCCACCTTGCGAGTCGCGGAAGCCAGTTGTTCTTGGAACAATAACTTGGATCCATACTATCACCTATGGCTGAGTATGGAGTTAGAGGAAGAGTAAAGTGATAATGTCCATCCGTGTCCCCCCCCCACACCCACACACACACACACACACACACACACTCCCCGACCAACATTCACAGCGCACATGCACCCCCCTGCCCCACTCCACTCCGACCAACAATCACGGAGCACCCCCACCCCACCCCCAGTGAGCAGAAGCCTCCAGCCATAAAACAGAGTAAAGATGACTAAGTCTGTTCTGATCCACTGTAGAAACATGGCAATGTTTCTGTGCTGCTCATGATTTAAGAGCACATTCAGCAATTTCCTGCTGAAATGTCAAATTTATTTCCTTTCTAATATCAATATTGATACCAGTAGTGATATGTTGCATGACTGCGGTACTTAGATAATCAGGTTACAACTCAAAATTGTACTCTGGTATCTCTAAATTACTCTGAATCAATAAATTAATACTGAATTGAATCGATACTGAATCGAATCAAATCGTGATTAATCGATTCAGAACCTTATGAATCGAAACTGAATCGATTATGGAAATTGGCCATGATACACAGCCCTATTAGACATGGTCCTTATGTTATTCAGAAGAGCTGTTTTTCAACTGACAATGTTATTCTACTATTGTTCGTCATATTTATTATGACTTCTGAGTTATACAAAAAACTTTGAAAAAAAATGCGGCCCAGACCATTGGAGATAGACCAACACGTTACTACAAAAATGTGCAGCCTGGTCTCGAAAGATGTGATATGTATATGGCTTGACATTCCGATGCACAGATTTCATTAAAATTGCGGAAAACCGGTCAAATTTGTCCATCTGAAATGAATTGGACCATTTTCAAGTGGCTACCATTCCCAAACAATTGGTGCCAAAATTATTCTGTCAACACAGAAATGTTCGGCTTGGCAACAAAGATTATCTGTATGGTCACGTGGTTTTCGTACAAAAATGTGAAAAAAAAAAACCCATTCATTTTCGATGGGAATGACAAAAAAGTGGTCTGTTTTCTGACCACTACTGCTTCACCATACTTTTACCCACAGACTTTATTTAAACTTTGAAACGCAGGCATTTTTGTCATCTCTCCAAAAACGTCTGTGGTATGCAGATGAGGTTTACGGTTTTCAATAGGTGAGTCTTCAAATACCCCTGGGTTTAGTGAAAATCTCCTCTGCTAGATTGGGTGTTGTCATCACCTAGAGTGAAGGAGCAGCGAAAATTCACCTGAAAATTTTCTGAACAACTCGCCCTCCCGGCCAAACGATACATAGGAGGTGAATGATCTTTTCCAAAAATGTAGCCACGGTTCCTGGGCTTCATATGAAACCATGTTTGAAGACCTAGCTCTTTCTAAAGTGAAACGGCAGGCAGTAGTTTAGGGGCAAATCCCTCCTCGGCTCCTATTCAAATCAATATAAATTAGTGTTAAACAGATCGTCCTCCTCCTGGTGAGTTGACTGTTTTTACACTGCCATAACTCAGTCATTTCACACAGTACGAACAAAAAAGAATACATCTATGTGTTCCCCAGGTCTGTCTGCCACTCATGATCATGTTAGTTTTTGCCTGTCATTTACGGTTTTCCCGTAATTAGCAGCTCTTCGGGAGCTGTTTCAGTCATAATTGAGTGTGCTTGCGTATGTCTCCTCAGTGCCTGCACTGCTCGTCATGGTAACGGCACATGTGGTCTGTGTGTCACAACTGCAGACAATTAAGATAATTAAGGCTCCACAAAAAAAAGATACACTAATATTAAAAATAAATTGAAATAATAAATAATGAATACAATAAGAATAAATAATTAAAGCCGAAAGGGGCATCTAAAGGCCCTCGCCAAGGGCACGTCCAGCAGAAGTATGCCCATCATTCAGCAGGTGGCGCTCTAGCACCAAATTTCAGTGTCTTCTGATGAATGGGTGTAGGCCTGGAAGATTGAAAACTGATTCAAATTTGAGGGAAATCATTGCTCGTATGTCCGAACTAAGGAAATTTTTGTATAAGTAAATCTGTAGGGGGCGCTATGCAGCTAAAATTAAATTTCTTCCATTGAATGGGTGTAGGCCTGGAAGATGTACCACTGAGTCAAATTTGAGCCTAATCGGTGTTCAAATGTCCGAGGTGATGCAATTTTCATGAAGGTGAATTTGTAGGGGGCGCTAGTGAGCAAAATGGCAATTTCTTTTGATGAATGGGTGTAGGCCTGGGAGATTGACAACTGATTCAAATTTGAGCCAAACTGGTGTTCGTATGTCTAAAGTGAAGTCATTTTCGTAAAGGTAAAATTGTAGGGGGCGCTATAGCTCCAAATTTCAAATTTTTCTGATAAATGTGTGTAGGCCTGAGAGATAGACGTCTGAGTCAAATTTGAGCCAAATTAGTGGTCGTATGTATGAACGGAAGAAATTTTAATAAAAAAAATTTTAAAAAACTTGTAGGGGGCGCTGTAGCGCGAAATTTCAGTTTCTTTTGAAAAGTAGGTGAAGGCCTGGGAGACAGATCTCTTAGTCAAATTTGAGCCAAATCGGTGTTCGTGTGTCCAAACTGATGTCATTTTTGTAAATGTACATTTGTAGGGGGCGCTATAGTGTGAAATTTCAATTTCTTTTAATAAATGGGTGTAGGCCTGGGAGACAGACGTCTGAGTGTAATTTGAGCAGAATCGGTGTTCGTATGTCTGAGCTGAAGCAATTTTTTTAATGGTAAATTCCCGAAGAAACTTTGCAAAGTTTTCGATGTCGTCACACAAAAACGGTTACACCAATCCAAAAAAGTCGGCTAACTTTTGATGCCCCACTTCTCTAGATACTGTACACCGATTTTGAGCTCATTTGGCAAAACGGCCAAGGAGGAAATAGTTAAAATACGACGTCAGCGAAAACGCTGACTCAGCATTTTGGAAATTTCAATCCAATATGGACGACTTCCGGTTGGTTTAGGGGCGTGGCCACAATAAAAATTTTTGTTTGTCACCTCATGATGAATCTGTGTACCCATTTTGTTGGCTGTATGACAAACTTTGTGTTGGACGTGCTCCCATTAACGTAATGCATTTCCACTTTTCAAGGGGGCGCTGCCGCAACATTTCTTTACCGACATCTACAAAACCTATATGTAAATTCAATTTTGCACATTTCTTAATTTTGTGCAAAATTTGGTGCGTTTTCATAAATGTTCAGGGGGTCAAAATTGAGCTCAAAGCGCAGGAGAGAGAAAAAAAACTTAAAGCCGCAAGCGGCATCTAAAGGCCCTCGCCACGGGCACGTCCAGTAGAAGTATGTCCATCGTTCAGCAGGTGGTGCTCTAGCACCAAATTTCAATAACTTCTGATGAGTGGGTGTAGGCCTGGGAGATTGACAACTGATTCAAATTTGAGGCAGATCTTTGTTCGTATGTCCACACTAAAGAAATTTTTGTATAAGTAAATCTGTAGGGAGTGCTATGCAGCTAAAATCAAATTCCTTCCATTGAATGGGTGTAGGCCTGCGAGATGTACCACTGAGTCAAATTTGAGCCACATCAGTGTTCGTATGTCCAAATTAATGCAATTTTCGTGACGGTAAATTTGTAGGGGGCGCTATCCAGCGAAACGGCAATTTCTTTTGATAAATGGGTGTAGGCATGGGAGATTGAAAATTGATTCAAATTTGTGTTCGTATGTCTGAAGTGAAGTCATTTTCGTAAAGGTAAAATTGTAGGGGGCGCTACAGCTCCAAACTTAAAATTTTTCTGATAAATGGGTGTAGGCTTGAGAGATAGACGTCTGAGTCAAATTTGAGCTAAATTGGTTTTCGTATGTCCGAACTGAAGCAATTTTAATAAATAAAAAAAAAACCAAACTTGTAGGGGGCGCTGTAGTGCAAAATTTCAGTTTCTTTTGACAAATGGGTGTAGGCCTGGGAGACAGATGTCTGAGTCAAATTTGAGCCAAATCGGTGTTCGTATGTCCGAACTGATGTCATTTTTGTAAATGTACATTTGTAGGGGGCGCTATGATGCAAAATTTCAATTTCTTTTAATAAATGGGTGTAGGCCTGGGAGATGGACGTCTGAGTCAAATTTGAGCCAAATTGGTGTTCGTGTGTCTGAGCTGAAGCAATTTTTGTAATGGTAAATTCACGAAGAAACTTTGCAAAGTTTGCAACATTGTCACACAAAAACGGTGACACCAATCCAAAAAATTCAGCTAACTTTTGATGCCCCACTTCTCTAGATACTGTACACCAATTTTGAGCTCATTTGGCAGAACGGCCAAGGAGGAGATAGTTAAAATATGACGTCAGCGAAAACGCTGACTCAGCATTTTGTAAATTTCAATCCAATATGGCCGACTAAGGGTTGGTTTTGGGGCGTGGCCATAATAATATTTTTTGTTTGTCTCCTAATGATGAATCTGTGAACCGATTTTCGTGGCTCTACAACAAACTTTACGTTGGACGTGCTCCCATTGGCGTAATGCATTTCCACTTTTCAAGGGGGCGCTGCAGCAACATTTCTTTACCAACATCTACGAAACCTATATGTAAATTCAATTTCTCGCACTTCTGAATTTTAGGCAAAATTTGGTGAGTTTTTGTAAATGTTCAGAGGGTCAAAATTGAGCTCAAAGCGCAGGAGAAGGAAAAATAAGACAAAAGAAAAAAAAAAATAATAATAATAATTAAAGCCGCAAGCGGCATCTAAAGGCCAAGGGCGCGTCCAGTGGAAGTATGCCCATCATTCAGCAGGTGGCGCTCTAGCACCAAATTTCAGTTTCTTCTGATGAATGGGTGTAGGCCTGGGAGATTGACAACTGATTCAAATTTGAGGGAAATCATTGCTCGTATGTCCAAAGTAAGGAAATTTTTGTATAAGTAAATCTGTAGGGGGTGCTATGCAGCTAACATTAAATTTCTTCAATTGAATGGGTGTAGGCCTGCAAGATGTACCACTGAGTCAAATTTGAGCCTAATCGGTGTTCATATGTCCGAATTGATGCAATTTTCGTGAAGGTAAATTTGTAGGGGGCGCTACTTAGCAAAGTGGCAATTTCTCTTGATAAATGGGTGTAGGCCTGGGAGATTGACAACTGATTCAAATTTGAGCCAAATTGGTGTTTGTATGTCTAACATGAAGTAATTTTTGTAAAGGTAAAATTGTAGGGGGCGCTATGGCACCAAATGTAAAATTTTTCTGATAAATGGGTGTAGGCCTGAGAGATAGATGTCTGAGTCAAATTTGAGCCAAATCGGTGTTGGTATGTCCAAACTGAAGCAATTTTAATAAAAAAATATTAAAAATTTTTGTAGGGGGCGCTGTAGTGCAAAATTTCAGTTTCTTTTGACAAGTAGGTGTAAGCCTCGGAGACAGATGTCTGAGTCAAGTTTGAGCCAAATCGGTGGTCTTATGTCCGAACTGATATCATTTTTGTAAATGTACATTTGTAGGGGGCGCTATAGTGCAAAATTTAAATTTCCTTTAATAAATGGGTGTAGGCCTGGGAGAAAGACGTCTGATTGAAATTTAAGCCAAATCGGTGTTTGTATGTCTGAGCTGAAGCAATTTTTGTAATGGTAAATTTTTGAAAAAACATCGCAAAGTTTGCAACCTCGTCGCAAAAAAACGGTGACACCGATTCAAAAAATTCGGCTAACTTTTGATGGCCCACTTCTCTAGATACTGTACACCGATTTTGAGCTCATTCGGCCAAACGGCTTAGTAGGAGAAAGTTAAAATACGACGTCAGCGAAAACGCTGACTCAGCATTTTGGAAATTTCAATCCAATATGGCCGACTAAGGGTTGGTTTTAGGGCGTGGCCATAATAATATTTTTTGTTTGTCACCTCATGATGAATCTGTGTACCCATTTTCGTGGCTGTACGACAAACTTTATGTTGGACGCGCTCCCATTAACGTAATGCATTTCCACTTTTCAAGGGGGCGCTGCAGACACATTTCTTTACCGACATCTACAAAACCTATATGTAAATTCAATTTTGCACATTTCTTAATTTTGTGCAAAATTTGGTGCGTTTTCATAAATGTTCAGGGGGTCAAAATTGAGCTCAAAGCGCAGGAGAGAGAAAAAAAACTTAAAGCCGCAAGCGGCATCTAAAGGCCCTCGCCACGGGCACGTCCAGTAGAAGTATGTCCATCGTTCAGCAGGTGGTGCTCTAGCACCAAATTTCAATAACTTCTGATGAGTGGGTGTAGGCCTGGGAGATTGACAACTGATTCAAATTTGAGGCAGATCTTTGTTCGTATGTCCACACTAAAGAAATTTTTGTATAAGTAAATCTGTAGGGAGCGCTATGCAGCTAAAATCAAATTCCTTCCATTGAATGGGTGTAGGCCTGCGAGATGTACCACTGAGTCAAATTTGAGCCACATCAGTGTTCGTATGTCCAAATTAATGCAATTTTCGTGACGGTAAATTTGTAGGGGGCGCTATCCAGCGAAACGGCAATTTCTTTTGATAAATGGGTGTAGGCATGGGAGATTGAAAATTGATTCAAATTTGTGTTCGTATGTCTGAAGTGAAGTCATTTTCGTAAAGGTAAAATTGTAGGGGGCGCTACAGCTCCAAACTTAAAATTTTTCTGATAAATGGGTGTAGGCTTGAGAGATAGACGTCTGAGTCAAATTTGAGCTAAATTGGTTTTCGTATGTCCGGACTGAAGCAATTTTAATAAATAAAAAAAAAAAACAAACTTGTAGGGGGCGCTGTAGTGCAAAGTTTCAGTTTCTTTTGACAAATAGGTGTAAGTCTTGGAGACAGATGTCTGAGTCAAATTTAAGCCAAATCGGTGTTCGTATGTCCGAACTGATGTCATTTTTGTAAATGTACATTTGTAGGGGGCGCTATAGTGCAAAATTTCAATTTCTTTTAATAAATGGGTGTAGGCCTGGGAGATAGACGTCTGAGTCAAATTTGAGCCAAATCTTTATTCGTATGTCCGAACTGAAGAAATTTTAATAAAAAAATATTAAAAATTTTTGTAGAGGGCGCTGTAGTGCAAAACTTCAATTTCTTTTGACAAATAGGTGAAGGCCTGGGAGACAGATGTCTGAGTCAAATTTGAGCCAAATCGGTGTTCGTATGTCCGAACTGAAGAAATTTTAATAAAAAAATATTAAAAATTTTTGTAGGGGGCGCTGTAGTGCAAAATTTCAGTTTCTTTTGACAAATAGGTGTAGGCCTCGGAGACAGATGTCTGAGTCAAGTTTGAGCCAAATCGGTGTTCTTATGTCCGAACTGATATCATTTTTGTAAATGTACATTTGTAGGGGGCGCTATAGTGCAAAATTTCAATTTCCTTTAATAAATGGGTGTAGGCCTGGGAGAAAGACGTCTGATTGAAATTTAAGCCAAATCGGTGTTTGTATGTCTGAGCTGAAGCAATTTTTGTAATGGTAAATTTTTGAAAAAACTTCGCAAAGTTTGCAACCTCGTCACACAAAAACGGTGATGCCGATTCAAAAAATTCGGCTCACTTTTGATGCCCCACTTCTCTAGATACTGTACATCGATTTTGAGCTCATTCGGCCAAACGGCTTAGTAGGACATAGTTAAAATACGACATCAGCGAAAACGCTGACTCAGCATTTTGGAAATTTCAATCCAATATGGCCGACAAAGGGTTGGTTTAGGGGCGTGGCCATAATAATATTTTTTGTTTGTTTCCTCATGATGAATCTGTCTACCGATTTTCGTGGCTCTACGAAAAACTTTATGTTGGACGCGCTCCCATTGGCGCAATGCATTTCCACTTTTCAAGGGGGCGCTGCCGCAACATTTCTTTAGCAACATCTATGAAACCTATATGTAAATTCAATTTCTCGCACTTCTGAATTTTAGGCAAAATTTGGTGAGTTTTCGTAAATGTTCAGAGGGTCAAAATTGAGCTCAAAACGCAGGAGAAAGAAAAATAAGACAAAAAAATAATAATAATAATAATAAAAATAAAAATAATCTGAGCAAGAACAATATAGCCGTTTCTATGGCAACCACGTATTTGCCCTTTTTTGAAAGTTCTCGAGCTCCCCCACGTGTGTGGGGTCAGATGTCACGTGTCGTGCACTTACAGCCATGTGACTGACCCCGAGTGCGCGTGTCCCATTGACTCCCATTCATTCTGAGCAGGTGTAAATATGCGATTTGTGCACGTCATATACATCGTCGGAAAGGTCTCAGTGCCGTGAATGTGAAAATGTGTGAGAGTGGCGACAGTGGCGAAAGGCGACCGCGTCACTGGCGATTTCGTCCCCATGCGCCCACTGCAGACTCAATAGGCCCTGCGCCGGCTTTACTCGGCTTGGGCCTAATAAGACAAAAAAAATAAAATTAAAGCCGCAAGTGGCATCTAAAGGCCCTCGCCAAGGGCACGTCCAGTAGAAGTATGGCCATCGTTCAGCAGGTGGCGCTCTAGCACCAAATTTCAATGTCTTCTGATGAATGGGTGTAGGCCTGGGAGATTGACAATTGACTCAAATTTGAGACAAATCAGTGTTCGTATGTCCGAACTGAACAAATTTTTGTATAAATAAATCTGTAGGGGGCGTTATGGAGCAAAAATTCAATTTGTTCCATTGAATGGGTGTAGGCCTGCAAGATGTACCACTGAGTCAAATTTGAGCAAAATTGGTGTTTGTATGTCTGAAGTAAAGTAATTTTCGTAAAGGTAAAATTGTAGGGGGCGCTATAGCGCCAAATTGCAATTTTTTCTGATATATGGGTGTAGGCCTGAGAGATCGACATCTGAGTCAAATTTGAGCCAAATTGGTGTTCGTATGTCCAAACTGAAGTAATGTTACTAAAAAATTTTTTTTTTAAATGTAGGGGGCGCTGTATTGCGAAATTTCAGTTTCTTTTGACAAATATGTGTAGGCCTGGGAGACAGATGTCTGAGTCAAATTTGAGCCAAATCAGTGTTCATATGGCCGAACTGATGTCATTTTTGTAAATGTACATTTGTAGGGGGCGCTATAGTGCGAAATTTCAAATTCTTTTAATAAATGGGTGTAGGCCTGGGAGATGGACGTCTGAGTCAAATTTAAGCCAAATTGGTGTTTGTATGTCTGAGCTGAAGCAATTTTTGTGATGGTAAATTTTCGAAAAAACTTCGCAAAGTTTGCAACCTCGTCGCAAAAAAACGGTGACACCGATTCAAAAAGTTCGGCTAACTTTTCATGCCCCACTTGTCTAGATACTGTACACCGATTTTGAGCTCATTTGGCCAAACGGCTTAGTAGGAGAAAGTTAAAATACGACGTCAGCGAAAACGCTGACTCAGCATTTTGGAAATTTCAATCCAATATGGCCGACTAAGGGTTGGTTTAGGGGCGTGGCCATAATAATATTTTTTGTTTGTCTCCTCATGATGAATCTGTGTACCGATTTTCGTGGCTCTACGACAAACTTTATGTTGGACGCGCTCCCATTGGCGTAATGCATTTCCACTTTTCAAGGGGGCGCTGCAGCAACATTTCTTTACGGACATCTACGAAACCTACATGTAAATTCAATTTCTCACACTTCTGAATTTTAGGCAAAATTTGGTGAGTTTTCGTAAATGTTCAGAGGGTCAAAATTGAGCTCAAAGCGCAGGAGAAAGAAAAATAAGACAAAAAAATAAAAATAAAAATAATAATAATCTGAGCAAGAACAATATAGCCGTTTCTATGGCAACCACGTATTTGCCCTTTTTTGAAAGTTCTCGAGGTCCCCCAAATGTGTGTGGGGTCAGATGTCACCTGTCGTGCACTTACACACATGTGACTGACCCCGAGTGGGCGTGTCCCATTGACTCCCATTCATTCTGAGCAGGTGTAAATATGCGATTTGTGCACGTCATATACATCGTTGGAAAGGTCTCAGTGCCGTGAATGTGAATATGTGTGAGAGTGGCGACAGTGGCGAAAGGCGACCGCGTCACTGGCGATTTCGTCCCCATGCGCCCACTGCAGACTCAATAGGCCCTGCGCCGGCTTTACTCGGCTCGGGCCTAAAAATAAAAATAATAATAATCTGAGCAAGAACAATATAGGCGTTACCGTGGCAACCACGTATTTGACTGTATTGGAAAGCTCTCGAGGTCCCCCACATGTCTGTGGGGTCAGATGTCACGTGTCGTGCACTTACACCCGCGTGACTGACCCCGAGTGGGCGTGTCCCATTGACTCCCATTCATTCAGAGCAGGTGTAAATATGCGACTTGTACACGTCATGTACATCGTCGGAAAGGTCTCAGTGCCGTGAATATGTGTGAGAGTGGCGACAGTGGCGAAAGGCGACCGCGTCACTGGCGATTTCGTCCCCATGCGCCCACTGCAGACTCAATAGGCCCTGCGCCGGCTTTACTCAGCTCGGGCCTAATAAAGAAAAATTAAAGCTGCAAGCGGCATCTAAAGTCCCTCGCCACGGGCACGTCCAGTAGAAGTATGTCCATTGTTCAGCAGGTGGCACTCTAGCACCAAATTTCAATGTCTTCTGATGAATGGGTGTAGGCCTGGGAGATCGACAACTGATTCAAATTTGAGGCAAATCTTTGTTTGTATGTCCGAACTAAAGAAAGTTTTGGATAAGTAAATATGTAGGGGGCGCTATGCAGCTAAAATTAAATTTCTACCACTGAATGGGTGTAGGTTTGCGAGATGTACCACTGAGTCAAATTTGAGCTAAATCAGTGTTCGTATGTCCGAATTAATGCAATTTTCGTGAAGGTAAATTATTAGGGGGCGCTAATGAGCGAAGTGGCAATTTCTTTTGATAAATGGGTGTAGGCCTGGGAGACTGAACACTGATTCAAATTTGAGCCAAATTGGTATCCGTATGTCTAACGTGAAGTAATTTTCATAAAGGTAAAATTGTAGGGGGCGCTATGGCACCGAATTTCAAATATTTCTGATAAATGGGTGTAGGCCTGGGAGATAGACGTCTGAGTCAAATTTGAGCCAAATCGGTGTTCGTATGTCCGAACTGAAGAAATTTTAATAAAAAAATATTAAAAATTTTTGTAGGGGGCGCTGTAGTGCAAAATTTCAGTTTCTTTTGACAAATAGGTGTAGGCCTGGGAGACAGATGTCTGAGTCAAATTTGAGCCAAATTGGTACTCGTATGTCCGAACTGATTTCATTTTTGTAAATGTACATTTGTAGGGGGCGCTATAGTGCGAAATTTCAATTTCTTTTAATAAATGGGTGTAGGCCTTGGAGATAGACATCTGAGTGAAATTTCAGCCAAATCGGTGTTCGTATGTCTGAGCTGAAGCAATTTTCGTAATGGTAAATTCACAAAGAAACTTTGCAAAGTTTGCGACGTCGTCACACAAAAACGGTGACACCTATCCAAAAAATTCGGCTAACTTTTGATGCCCCACTTCTCTAGATACTGTACACCGATTTTGAGCTCATTCGGCCAAACGGCCAAGGAGGAGATAGTTAAAATACGACGTCAGCGAAAACGCTGACTCAGCATTTTGGAAATTTCAATCCAATATGGCCGACAAAGGGTTGGTTTTGGGGCGTGGCCATAAAAATATTTTTTGTTTGTCTCCTCATGATGAATCTGTCTACCGATTTTCGTTGCTCTACAACAAACTTTACGTTGGACGTGCTCCCATTGGCGTAATGCATTTCCACTTTTCAAGGGGGCGCTGCCGCAACATTTCTTTACAGACATCTTCGAAACCTATATGTAAATTCAATGTTCAGGTGGTCAAATTTGAGCTCAAAGAGCAGGAGAAGAAAAATAAATTTTAAAAAAATTAAAGCCGCAAGCGGCATCTAAAGGCCCTCGCCACGGGCACGTCCAGTAGAAGTATTTCCATCGTTCAGCAGGTGGCACTCTAGCACCAAATTTCAATGTCTTCTAATGAATGGGTGTAGGCCTGGGAGATTGACAACTGATTCAAATTTGAGGCAGATCTTGGTTCGTATGTCCAAACTAGAGAAATTGTTGTGTAAGTAAATCTGTAGGGGGCGCTATGCAGCTAAAATTAAATTTCTTCCGTTAAATGGGTGTAGGCCTGCGAGATGTATCACTGAGTCAAATTTGAGCAAAATCGGTGTTCGTATGTCTGAATTAATGCAATTTTCGTGAAGGTAAAATTGTAGGGGGCGCTATTGAGCGACATGGCAATTTCTTCTGATAAATGGGTGTAGGCCTTGGAGATTGACAACTGATTCAAATTTGAGCTAAATGGGTGTTCGTATGTCTGAAGTGAAGTAATTTTCGTAAAGGTAAAATTGTAGGGGGCGCTATGGCACCAAATTTCAAATTTTTCATATAAATAGGTGTAGGCCTGGGAGATAGACATCTGAGTCAAATTTGAGCCAAATTGGTGTTCGTATGTCCGAACTGAAGCAATTTTAATAAAAAAATATTAAAAATTTTTGTAGGGGGCGCTGTGGTGCAAAATTTCAGTTTCTTTTGATAAATAGGTGTAGGCCTGGGAGACAGATGTCTGAGTCAAATTTGAGCCAAATCGGTGTTCGTATGTCCGAACTGATGTCATTTTTATAAATGTACATTTGTAGGGGGTGCTATAGTGTGAAATTTCAATTTCTTTTAATAAATGGGTGTAGGCCTGGGAGATGGACGTCTGAGTCAAATTTCAACCAAATCGGTGTTTGTATGTCTGAGCTGAAGCAATTTTTATGATGGCAAATTTTCGAAAAAACTTCGCAAAGTTTGCAACGTCATCGCACAAAAACGGTAACACTGATTCAAAGAATTCGGCTAACTTTTGATGCCCCACTTGTCTAGATACTGTACACCGATTTTGAGCTCATTCGGCCAAACGGCTTAGTAGGAGATAGTTAAAATATGTCAGTGAAAACGCTGACTCAGCATTTTGGAAATTTCAATCCAATATGGCCGACTAAGGGTTGGTTTTGGGGCGTGGCCATAATAATATTTTTTGTTTGTCTCCTCATGATGAATCTGTGTACCGATTTTCGTGGCTCTACGACAAACTTTGTGTTGGACGTGCTCCCATTGGCGCAATGCATTTCCACTTTTCAAGGGGGCGCTGCCGCAACATTTCTTTACCGACATCTACGAAACCTATATGTAAATTCAATTTTGCACATTTCTGAATTTTAGGCAAAATTTGGTGAGTTTTCGTAAATGTTCAGGGGGTCAATAATAATAATCTGAGCAAGAACAATATAGCCGTTTCTATGGCAACCACATATTTGGCCTTATTTGAAAGCTCTCGAGCTCCCCCACATGTCTGTGGGGTCAGATGTCACGTGTCGTGCACTTACACACACGTGACTGACCCCGAGTGGGCGTGTCCCATTTACTCCCATTCATTCAGAGCAGGTGTAAATATGCGATTTGTGCACATGTCATGTACATCGTCGGAGAGGTCTCAGTATCGTGAATGTGAATGTGTGTGAGAGTGGCGACAGTGGCGAAAGGCGACCGCGTCACTGGCGATTTTGTCCCCATGCGCCCACTGCAGACTCAATAGGCCCTGCGCTGGCTTTACTCGGCTCGGGCCTAATAATAATCTGAGCAAGAACAATATAGCCGTTTCTATGGCAACCACATATCTGGCCTTATTTGAAGGCTCTCGAGGTCCCCCACATGTCTGTGGGGTCAGATGTCACATGTCGTGCACTTACACCCACGTGACTGACCCCGAGTGGGCGTGTCCCATTGACTCCCATTCATTCTGAGCAGGTGTAAATATGCGATTTGTGCACAGGTCATGTACATCTTCGGAAAGGTCTCAGTACCATGAATGTGAATGTGTGTGAGAGTGGCGACAGTGGCGAAAGGCGACCGCGTCACTGGCGATTTCGTCCCCATGCGCCCACTGCAGACTCAATAGGCCCTGCGCCGGCTTTACTCGGTTCGGGCCTAATAAAGAAAAATTAAAGCCGCAAGCAGCATCTAAAGGCCCTCGCCAAGGGCACGTCCAGTGGAAGTATGCCCATCGTTCAGCAGGTGGCGCTCTAGCACCAAATTTCAGTTTCTTCTGATGAATGGGTGTAGGCCTGGTTGATTGACAACTGATTCAAATTTGAGGGAAATCATTGCTCGTATGTCCGAAGTAAGGACATTTTTGTATAAGTAGATCTGTAGGGGGCGCTATGCAGCTAAAATTAAATTTCTTCAATTGAATGGGTGTAGGTCTGCGAGATGTACCTTTGAGTCCAATTTGAGCCAAATCGGTGTTCGTATGTCCGAATTGATGCCATTTTCGTGAAGGTAAATTTGTAGGGGGCACTATTGAGCAAAATGGAAATTTCTTTTGATAAATGGGTGTAAGCCTGGGAGATTAACAAATGATTCAAATTTGAGCCAAATTGGTGTTCGTATGTCTGAAGTGAAGTAATTTTCGTGAAGGTCAAATTGTAGGGGGCACTATAGCTCCAAATTTCAAATTTTTCTGACAAATTGGTGTAGGCCTGAGAGATAGACGTCTGAGTCAAATTTGAGCCTAATTGGTGTTCGTATGTCCGAACTGAAGAAATTTTAATAAAAAATTTTTTTAAAAAACTTGAAGGGGGCGCTGTAGTGCGAAATTTCAGTTTCTTTTGACAAATAGGTGTAGGCCTGGGAGACAGATGTCTGAGTCAAATTTGAGCCAAATCGGTGTTTGTATGTCCGAACTGATGTCATTTTTGTAAATGTACATTTGTGGGGGAGCTATAGTGCGAAATTTCAATTTCTTTTAGTAAATGGGTGTAGGCCTGGGAGATGGATGTCTGAGTCAAATTTCAGCCAAATCGGTGTTCGTATGTGCGAACTGATGTCATTTTTGTAAATGTACATTTGTAGGGGGCGCTATAGTGCAAAATTTCAATTTCTTTTAATAAATGGGTGTAGGCCTGGGAGATAGATGACTACTTCAAATTTGAGCCAAATCGGTGTTTGTATGTCTAAGCTGAAGCAATTTTTGTAATGGTAAATTACCGAAGAAACTTTGCAAAGTTTGCGACATCTTCACACAAAAACGGTAACACCGATCCAAAAAATTCGGCTAACTTTTGATGTCCCACTTCTCTAGATACTGTACATCAATTTTGAGCTCATTTGGCCAAATGCCTTAGGAGGAGATAGTTAAAATACGACGTCAGCGAAAACGCTGACTCAGCATTTTGGAAATTTCAATCCAATATGGCCGACTTCCGGTTGGTTTATGGGCGTGGCCATAATAACATTTTTTGTTTGTCTCCACATGATGAATCTGTGTACCAATTTTCGTGGCTGTATGACAAACTTTATGTTGGATGTGCTCCCATTGACGTAATGTATTTCCACTTTTCAAGGGGGCGCTGTCACAACATTTCTTAACCGGCATCTACGAAACCTATATGTAAATTCAATTTTGCACATTTCGGAATTTTAGGCAAAATTTGGTGAGTTTTCATAAATGTTTAGGGGGTTAAATTTGAGCTCAAAGCGCAGGAGAAAGAAAAATAAACATTAAATAAATTTAAAAAATATATAAAAAAAAAAAAAATAATAATCTGAGAAAGAACAATATAGCCGTTCCGTGGCAACCACGTATTTGATCTTATTTGAAAGTTCTTGAGCTCCCCCACATGTCTGTGGGGTCAGATGTCACGTGTCGTGCACTTAAACACATGTGACTGACCCCGACTGAGAGTGTCCCATTGACTCCCATTCATTCTGAGCAGGTGTAAATATGCGATTTGTGCATGTCATATACATCTTCGGAAAGGTCTCAGTGCCGTGAATGTGAATATGTGTGAGAGTGGAGACAGTGGCGAAAGGGGACCGCGTCACTGGCGATTTCGTCCCCATGCGCCCACTGCAGACTCAATAGGCCCTTCGCCGGCTTTACTCGGCTCGGGCCTAATAAATTAAAAATAAAGAAAGAAAGAAAGAAAAAATAATAAGAATCTGAGCAAGAACAATATAGCCGTTTCTATGGCAACCACATATTTGGCCTTATGTGAAAGCTCTCGAGGTCCCCACATGTCTGTGGGGTCAGATGTCACGTGTCGTGCACTTACACCCACATGACTGACCCCGAGTGGGCGTGTCCCATTGACTCCCATTCATTCTGAGCAAGTGTAAATATGCGACTTGTGCACGTCATGTACATCTTCGGAAAGGTCTCAGTGCCGTGAATTCGAATATGTGTGAGAGTGGCGACAGTGGCAAAAGGCGACCGTGCCACTGGCGATTTTGTCCCCATGCGCCCACTGCAGACTCAATAGGCCCTGCGCCGGCTTTACTCGGCTCGGGCCTAATAAAAAAATTAAAGCTGCAAGCAGCATTGGGCAGGACCTCGCACCGGGCGTTCCGCCTCCTGCGTGATCCGCCTCCCGTGACCGTCGACAACTCAGCTTCACTCACACCTCTCCGTCCTTATACCAGCTCCCACCCTTTTGTGTCTGTCATCCGTACATCCCTACGGAACACCAGTGACCCTCTGCTGAAACCACCATCACCTTTAAATGAGACTTTGATTTTGGAAACCCTACTGTGTGTATGTGCATTTGTTTTGTATGTGAGTGACAGAATCAGTTTGAAAAATGAATTGAAATTGTATGAATAATTTAGCAGAAAAGTGATGATTTATCACATTTAAGGCTATTATTTTGGAAAAACCCTATTGTGTGAGCATGTGTGTCTGTTAGAAAGAGTACTTTTTAATGTAGAAACATCATACAAACAGTTGAGCATTTGGTCCTAAGAATGAAACGAAGTTATTTCATTGACATTATTTTTATTTTTTAAATAAGGGTTTTATTTTGACAAAATGTACTCCGTGTACTTTGTAATGTGTGCAAAATGTCTAATATCCACAATACAATGCAGCTAAACCTGTTTTAAAATGTGTGGGGGGGGGTGGAGGACATAAAAATTCCTTGTCTTGCCTGGGATTCAAACCTGCTGCCTCCTGTACAATAGACCGCAGCTCTCACCACTAGTCTATTCTCAGACACTAGCAAGGCTTCTCCACAAAGCCTTACATAGGGATTTTTTCATTGTGAAAAGTGAAACTAAACGTACTCTTCAAAAAATCGCGATTATTCCATAACCATAGGTCGTATCTCAAAAACTCTTTCACTTTTGGATTCTGCAGACTTGTGGGAATTTAATGAGGTGTAACTTTTGTGAAAAACACTGGAAATGAATAAGCAGTAATCGTAGGAACGTAGAGTAACTTTGAAAGGCAGATTGCCAACTTCCTGTTGGAGTTAGCTCATGAGTGTCAGTGTATGATTTGTCAGGCTCAATCAGACCAACATTTTGGCATGTATTTCATGTGTCTGTGACATTCCTACTGACCGCTAGGGCAGTTTTCGTGTGTTTTTTAGTACATAGGTGGTGCTACAGAGTCCATTTTGGCACCCAAGGGGTTAATTTTGATATTGCATGAAAGTGTTCACCAGCCATGACATACATGGCAAATTTGGTGAGTTTTGGAGCATGTTAAGGGGGTCAAATGGCAGGTTAAAGTGAAAAAAGTATGAAAATAAAGAAATTGTAATAAATCAATAACCGTATATCCGATCTCAAAAACTTTTGCATGTGAGAGTTGTGGTGAGTCCCATGAATGGATAGATGTCTCACATGTGGGGAAAAAGTCCAAAGTGAAAAATGAGTTCCAGACATCGCAACTTTCCAGGCTTCTAAAAAAAAAACTAAGACAGTTAAAACTAAGTTACGAGATCACTTTTTTGAGAAGGGGTCATTCTATCTTTTGGTGCTATTTAGAAGTCAATACAACAAACGGTGACATACGAGTTAGTTTTAGAAATTTTATTTTGAAAGGCATATTGCGAACTTCCTGTTAGAGATAGGTCATGAGTGTCAGCGTATGATTTATAGTGCATCATCCAACAAACATTTTGGCACTGGTTCCATGTCTCTACGACATTCCTTTTGGCCACTAGGGCTGTTGCCATTTTTTTTTGTTTTTTTTTTACAAAGGTGGTGCTAGAGAGCAAATTTGGGCACTTATGGGGTTAATTTTTACATTTTATCAAATTTTTCGCCAGGCCTGACATATGTGCCAAATTTGGTGAGTTTTTGAGCATGTTTTGGGGGTCAAATTCCAGTTTAAAGTGGCATCGGGAAAAAAAATTATAATACAAAAACGAACGAAAAACAATAGGGCCTTGCTTCAAGGCAAGGCCTCTCACTGTGTGAGAGGGCCTTACCTTTCAGTTTGGTCCCTAAATATAAATATAATTAAGCTGAAAAACTTCCCATAAATTCTCTGTATGAAATGAATGAGTTCACCAGGGATCACATACACATGGAACTATTCAATTAAAGGAGCCAATTTAAACACTGCTTTAACAGGACTGACACAGACTGTGGGAGGGGCTTCTCATCTGAATACAGGTCTACAGAAAGTCTGTGGTGACGTCAGTCCACAAAAACTGACACAGATTCACATCAGAAGTGAATGAGAGATATTTCTTGCTTTTACATCGCAACAGTCCACCGCTCCGGCAAGAGGTAAGCACACGGGTTACATTTCCTTCAGGAAATGTATGGAAGTCTAGTTCCTGCAAATGTAGAAGCCAAATGTTACTGCTAACCCACCACTACAGTACTTCCAAATAAATTAACCTGCTTGTCACTGAATATGAGTCTTCATAGCAGATACCAAATTTACTAGGTGAGTATAATCATCATCATCTGATAGCAATCAGCTTAGATTGACTGATCGCTAAAAGCAGAGTTTTCACTTGATTTATGCATTTTGTGTAACTGTTAACCTGATGTTTAAGTGTTAGTGGCATTGTTTTTGGCTGTGTACTATTGCACGTGCACGCACGCACAGATGCACGCACACACACAGTTGAAGTGCAAAGGTTCCCAAGTCATTTTTCCAGTGTTCAATTCCTTACATTCTCCCTCTTATTAACAGCTACTATTGTTAGTTGAGAAAAACACCCTGCATTTCCTCAAGTTGACTGAATAGAGCAACCCCAAACAACTCAAACCGGTCACATTTTGACAGTGTTGACTACAGAGGAATTCACTCCCTGCCTTCAGGGATTTGGTCAAAAAACCCTTGGTAAGAACCCAGACAAAAAAATTATGTTGTGTGTCATTTGTGGATTTTTCTAGGGGTGCTCAGATCCGATATTTGTATCGAGGATCAGCCCTGATACAGAATTAAAATCTAGATCAGGTATCGTAACAATGGACTCATCCATAGTGGCCTGTTATTCCATCCAGAGCCATACCTTTTTTGTACCTCTGTCACCAGTGGCATTAGGGAGCTGACAACAACATCTGTGTTGAATCTGCTCTGTGTCCACAGTCATAATCTGAACTCACACTGTCTAAAAGGTGAAGACGAGGCATCCTTTGTCTTTTCCCACATCTGGTTGTCTGTCTTCTCCTTGAATGTCCACTAAATGTCTCCTGTATCTTCCTCCTGTCTGTGATTGTCTCTGTGTCTATCCATTTCCACACAGCCCCTGCTGTCTCCCTCATCTCTGTCAGACCCGTGTCCCTCTGTTTCCTGTGTCCCTCTCCCTCACTTCCTCTTTCTCCGTCACTGTCTTTAAAAAGTTCTTCTGAAGTTTCATCATACTTTGAATTGTCTTGAATTTCCCCCCGGAGATCAATACAGTATCTCACTATCTATCTTTCTTTCTTTCTTGTCGGAATCTGTATCCATAATCATATTTAAGGCATGGAGCCGGCATTCACCCATTCCAAGTGAATGGTATTAAATACGTTGCTATGGAATGCTGGTGATTTGAGGTCGAAAATTGGTCCTTCACTATTCCAGAAAAGCTGCTTCTTTGTTTGCTTTTGGATGAAGGAAAGTAATTCACATGATCCACAACAGCGCCAACTACATTATAACAGTGAAAACACAGATTGACAGAAAATCTCATCAATGGTGGGGAAAGAGTTGAGTAAGAACCTGCCGGTGATGCTTAAGCCTGAGATTGAGAAAGTTAAGAAATCTGCTTTAGCAAGTCACTGACATTGAGTGATGTGTGACTTACGCCACAACCCAGCAAAATCTCCAAATCTGAAATATACCCCCTCTCTGTTACTGAGTAGGCACCAATCAATCCAAGGGCATAATACAGTCTTGACAGAAAGTTGTTCTGTTTGAATATTTTGTTTACTAAGCTGCTTTTTTAGGGGATGTTAAATTGTATTTGCACTAAACACTTACAATCAGATGATTTCTGCTTATTTTGAATGCCTATCAAGCTGAAGCTATTGGTTTATATTTACTGATCTGTTTTATTCGAGTTTATACTTCTAGATTTACAGGGAAGTATATTCTTGTTTAAATGTTTACCAAGTTACCTGTATTTGTGAACCGAGATAGATTCTGTCAGGTTTTGCTACATAATGGAATGTTAAATTCCTATTTACAAAAAAACAAGTTGTTTTACAAAGCTGGTAAAGCTGTTTATTGCACTGGAGTACAGTTATTTAATAAATAATTGTATACATGTACATACACTATATTGCCAAAAGTATTTGCTCACCTGCCTTGACTCACATATGAATTTAAGTGACATCCCATTCCTAGTCTATGGGGTTCAATATGACGTTGGTCCACCCTTTGCGGCTATAACAGCTTCAACTCCTCTGGGAAGGCTGTCCACAAGGTTTAGGAGTGTGCTCATGGGAATTTTTGACCATTCTTCCAGAAGCGCATTTGTGAGGTCACACTCTGATGTTGGACGAGAAGGCCTGGCTCTCAGTCTCCGCTCTAATTCATCCCAAAGGTGTTCTATGGGGTTGAGGTCAGGACTCTGTGCAGGCCAGTCAAGTTCATCCACACCAGACGCTGTCATCCATGTCTTTATGGACCTTGCTTTGTGCACTAGTGCACAGTCATGTTGAAAGAGAAAGGGGCCAGCTCCAAACTGTTCCCACAAAGTTGGGAGCATGGAATTGTCCAAAATGTCTTGGTATGCTGAAGCATTCACAGTTCCTTTCACTGGAACTAAGGGGCCAAGCCCAGCTCCTGAAAAACAACCCCACACCATAATCCCCCCTCCACCAAACTTTACACTTGGCACAATGCAGTCCAACAAGTATCATTCTCCTGGCAACTGCCAAACCCAGACCCGTCCATCAGATTGCCAGATGGAGAAGCGTGATTCGTCACTCCAGAGAACGCGCCTCCACTGCTCTACAGTCCAGTGGCGGCGTGCTTTGCACCACTGCATCCGGCGCTTTGCATTGCACTTGGTGATGTATGGCTTGGATACAGCTGCTTGGCCATGGAAACCCATTCCATGAAGCTCTCTGCACATTGTTGTTGAGCTAATCTGAAGGCCACATGAAGTTTGGAGGTCTGTAACGATTGACTCTGCAGAAAGTTGGCGACCTCTTCGCACTATGTGCCTCAGCATCTGCTGACCCCGCTCCGTCAGTTTACGTGGCCTACCACTTCGTGGCTGAGTTGCTGTCGTTCCTAAACACTTCCACTTTCTTATAATACAGCTGACAGTTGACTGTGGAATATTTAGGGCCAAGGAAATTTCACGACTGGATTTGTTGCACAGGTGGCATCCTATCACAGTTCCACGCTGGAATTCACTGAGCTCCTGAGAGCGATCCATTCTTTCACAAATGTTTGTAAAAGCAGTCTGCATGCCTAGGTGCTTGATTTTATACACCTGTGGCCATGGAAGTGATTGGAACACCTGATTCTGATTATTTGGATGGGTGAGCAAATACTTTTGGCAACATAGTGTATTTATTTTATTTTGCAAACTTCAGAAAGTTAAGTCAAGCCTGATGCTGCCTTTAACAAAAGAATGCTACAGTCTCTTCCAATCTCTTCCACACAGTGAGGCATAGACTTTATTGCATAGGTGTGATTGGCAAAGGACAAAACAGCAGGAAAATATACAGCACATCGACTAGAGGTGCAACAGTAAAGGTAGCCCACGGTACGATCCGTACCGGGTTTTTTGGGCCACAGTTTCGTTTTGGTTTTAGTATGTGTTTTGTGCTTAAAGAGAACTGTTTTTTTTTCCTCCTAAAATTATATTTTTGCTTTGCTTGTCAGCAAAAACTCAATTTCACAGTAGGAACAAATTATATCACTGTACTGAATAAAATAACACTTTCTGTACTGAACAATATAACACTGTCTTATTCCTTGACTACTTGTACACAGTAGTACAAAAAGGCACGTGCACACATAGGGCCCAAAGAGTGTGAGCCCCTGCCCTTTTCTGCCTCGCTGCAAAAAGTGCCCTTTTTATTTTTATTAAATAAATTCCTGCAGTGGTATAATAACATCACGGTTATCTACCATTCACATTTCCTCATAATAGGGTGTTCACTGTCTCTCACTGAGGGGTGGGGCTTCCCCGCACTGTGCGCTCACATACATAGAGAGAGAGAGAGAGAGAGAGAGAGAGAGAGAGAGAGAGAGAGAGAGAGAGAGAGGTACAAGCCGCAGCCACATCTACACTGCATGTGTAGTTACTGCACAGATGAGACGTGACAGTGGAGTGACTTAAACCTTTGTGAGTTATAAAATCAATACCCCGCCACGTTTCTGGTCTTCACAAATATAATACATCCTTCTTTTGGCCATCTGTACGGTATCTACTCTTTTTTCATTTTGACTTACCTTGTTGTCATTTCACCATCCAGGTAATGAATGAATGAAGCCAAATACAGCAGAATGTTCCAAAATAAACTAGAAAAGCAGTCGGAGAGCGCAGACCTCTGCCAAGGCAGTTTGTTCACTTGCAATATCTTTGTAAAACAAAAATTATTGTTTCAAATTCCAAGTATTCCTCAAGAAACATGTTTTTGACAAAATGCCTTTTAAATTTTTTACTGAGCTTTTATAGATTTTATGAAATTGTACTTTTTGTATTACTACCCCAAGCTTCCATAAGTGGGTCAAAAATGACCTGCATTCATGTTCAGTGGAATTTCATCTGAACCTTTGATTCATCCTACATTCTACACTTATTCTACATGAGAATGGTAAAATTACCATTCTACATTCATTCATTCTGCATTCTACAGCAAGACCAAAGAACAAATCCCAAACGTTTGTCACAACTGCATACAGTGATGAGAAAGAGAGAGAGAGAGAGAGAGAGAGAGAGAGAGAGAGAGAGAGAGAGAGAGAAAGAGAGAGGGGTACAAGCCACAGCCACATCTACACTGCATGTGTAGTTACTGCACAGATGAGAAATGACAGTGGAGTGACTTAAACCTTTGTGAGTTATAAAATCAACCCCCCGCCATTGGACATTAAGTTGCAGGGTCGGGCTTTCACCTGCCTGGACAGGCACACAAAGTCAGTGGCTTGTAAAGCAGTATATAAAGTGCCAACGCGAAATCACCTGCAAAACCGGAAACCTGCTTTCCATAAGGGCAGACTGTCCCATGCAGGGTGGACGGAATGGTTCGGTATTTTCCCAGAGTACCGTTGCATCCCTACCGCATATCCAAAATTCTTAGAACACATCAGATAACCTTCCGCAATGATTGCAGACTCTTTGGTGGAGCTCTGCTTTCATCGTGATGAATGAATGGACCACTTGCGGACTGAAATGAAAACATGAATCAGAGGCACCGGTGAGCAGTCATTATGTTTACCAACACCCAACCCGTGAAGCTGTTTCCGTGTTTTTTGCTGCTGCAGCCATAATGCTGCTGTGTGGAATTCCCATTCCCACAATGCACTTCGCGACAAAATTCTGAAAATGCCCAAGAGCTTGGTATGTAAAGAAATGGCAAGGGTTTTTCTTAACTGGGGAACAGGGGTGCTGCGCCCTTATACTTTTGGCTTGCTCCCCCTTACCAAAATTTACAACATTATTACACTTCCAACAGAAGAATAAGTTACTCTTCGATTGGTTGTAGGGGTGAAACGATTCTTTGAGTAATTCGAGTACCTCAATTACAAAAAATGATGGAGGAATATTCTCTGCCTCGAGGAATCGCTTATTTAATTGTAAAGCTCAAAGCACGGCATTTCGCACAGACTATTTAATGTGTCTCAACGCGCCTACGTTACTCACGCAAAGGAAGATGACAGAGGATGCGGAAGCGTTCGGATGAAGCAGTGGGAAGATGGAAGAGGTGAGCATAGACAGGTAAGTCAATACAGCAATGATGACGAAAGACAAAAAAAAACAATAAAAAAGACAGAAAATGTTGTTAGTGTGGAAGCATTTCAGACTGAACAGCAAGGTAAACACTGTGACATGTATCCGTTGTAACATGGCCCTTCCATAAAACAACATCACATCTCCGATGTAGCATCTTCTCATAAAACACCCAGAATGGAACGGAGGACCCGAGATAAAACAGAATTAACGTAGTGCAAATCAATGAGATTAACGTCAATATACCTTACTAACATAACGTTAGCCCTGCGGAGGACTAGGTTTCTGTTAATTATGGCTACTGTCAAATGTGTGGCTAGTTTATTACGATTTTCACAAGCATAGATTTAGGCAGCGAGCCGTGATTTGCACGGTTAATTTCCCAAAAGCATGGCCAAAATGGTGCATGGCTTGCTGAAAGCTTTCTCTTACCTTGTCACGGCCGAATTTTGGCAAAATCCAACTACTTTTTGCTAAAATGTAGCAAATCATCCATTAACTGGACGCACGCGTTTGTGTATGTTGGGGGGGGGGGGGGGTTATACATTATGAGACAGACAGATAAGGTGGGCTAGCCATTGCCTTGATTCTCCTGAATATAGCACAAATGTGTAAAACTATTTATGCATACGGACTTGTTCCAAGTTCCCGTTCAAATGTTCTTGCCTCTTATATGCCACAACACATTCCTGTTAAGTCTAAACTGTAAATTCTGAAACTTACAGCTGCCAAAGTTCAGTTGCGCATCAAAAAGGCAATGCTTATGCCTTTTTTTAAATTTATTTATGCCTTATATGTTTGATACTTACAAGAAATACTAAGTTCAAAGTAATTACATTTTATTTATTTTTATTTCTATTTGCAATTACCTCTGAAAATGTTTCTAGTCAAGAAAATACATTTTGTTGCGTATGCACAATATGAATGTAACAAATAAAACTGTTAATTATCAAATAAAATAAATAAAAAGGAAACCAATTGGTCCTTCATTATTAAGTGAAATACCTTATTTCCTCTAGTGTATTTATAATTGGTCTTTAACCAAGCAAAAATAAGTTTTATTTGATTACTCGATTAATTGAAGGAATTTTCAGTAGAATACTCGAATACTAAAATATTCGATAGCTGCAGCCCTAACTGGTTGCTTTAAAAAATTGTAGGAGGGCCACTAGAGTTACATTATCCCTCTCAGATAGCCTCAGAATGTTCCATTTTTACCTCAATTTTTCAAAAGGGAACCCCCGCCACTGAATTTACTATGTTTCATACTACACTGAACATACTTGAATTTATAATTTTCACTTTACGTTTTTTTTTTTTTTTTTAATTGCTACAGTTCTATGGCAAGTCTATAGCAGTTTAATTACAGTGCACTATTTATTTACAAAAGGAAACATACTTGAATTTACAGTACACTTATTTGCATTCAAAGGTTTTTTTGTTTCGTACAAAAGTGAACATACTTTGTTTTAGTGGTTAAAAGCTTTATTTATGTTTAAAGAGTATATTTTACATTGTTTTGCAAGAAAAAAAATAAACAACTTTAAGGTTAACAAATAATCGTTTTTAATAATCGTGATTTCAATTATTGCTAAAATAATCGTGATTTTTTTTTTTTTCTATAATCGAGCAGCCCTAAGTCAAACAATCCTGTTTTAAGCAACTGCACAGCATTAAACCATCCTCAGCAAAGAGAGAAATCATCAGTACAGTACTGCAGTAACAGTTCATCCTCAACTCCACTCCAAAAAAATCCAACCTTTATGTAACTCAAGTCATATTTCCTTACAGTTCTGCATCATTTCCTAGGGAGCCGTGAAGCCTCAGTAGCACTGTCATTGCAATTCGCACTTGTGTTCGGATCACTAAAACTTTCACTGTTGGCAACGTCATCTTGCGCGGGGCTGCCTGACACATTCACCTCATTTCTCCTCCTAACTTTCCCTGTTTGGAGCCAGGACTGCAATGATTTTGCATCTTCATAAAATCATCTTTATATAAAAAAAAAATTTACAGACTCTACGTACTACTAGAGGGTGCTCATGTACCACAGTTTGAGAACTGTGGCACTAATCCTATCAATACATGTAAATAATTCAGGTAAATTGCAGGATTTCAGCAGCATTAGATGTCTTTTTAAGATGCATCCATATTCTTTGTAGTGAACACGGTAACACCATTGTCTTCTGCAACATCAGTTCACCAATAAAACCCATGTATTCTGACAAATTACAGTGGTTGCAGATGCTTGTTTTTATGTAGGATTAATGATATATGAAAAGTTATGTTTTCTTCAGTTTTCTGTTCTGAAATAATAATCCTTTAATTGACTGAGCTTTTATTAACACCTACATGGTCAGTAAATTAAAAATAGGACCAATGGCCCTGTAGCTTACCAGCCAAATTAAAAGCTTTGGGAAATGTATCCAGATGCCATTTACTATCACCCAGTTATGTGTATTTATGATATTACAGAAATAGCCCATGTTTTGGTCATATTCCAATCAGATCTGTAAAAAATTAAAATTCCAACTTGATATCAGTGATACTTACTGATTTATTGTATCAATCCACTTCCTATCTCTTATAACGGGAAAATTTTTCAAAGTTGCACCAAATCAAGAATCAGATCCGGATCGAAATAATTTCAATACCTTGTGTTGACATCATCATAAAGAAGCTGTATACCAAGTTTGAAGTCAATCAGAACTATAGTTTCGGAGAAAAAGACAATTTAAATTTTTTCCCCATAAGAACCCATGTTAAATTTTCCGTAAGTTCCCGGATCCAGAAGAAGATCCTGATCAGCACGTGGCCATTATGTTTTGCTCATCTCCCCATCAGGGCTGGACTGTAGAAATTTACACTTGATATCATTTATATTTACTGAGTTATTGCATCGATCCACTTCCTATCTCTTATAATGGGGAAATTTTTCAAAGTCGCACCAAATCCAGAATCAGATCCAGATCCAAATAATTTCACTAACTTTCGTTGACATCATCATAAAGAAGCTGTATACCAAGTTTGAAGTTAATCGGAATTGTAGTTTCAGAGAAGAAGACGATTGAAATTTTTGTAACAGACGACAGAGGACGACAGAGGACGACAGAGGACGACAGAGGACGACGACGTCAGACGATGATGGATGCCGCATGACAATAGCTTATGGCCTGTCGGCCAATAAGCTAAAAATAGGAAAATACCAGATTTTCATTTTAAAAATTGCAACGGTAATTGCATCACCACAAAAAATATTTTTTTGGTTAAATGATGATTTTTACTTGTGAGACAACACTTCTGATCAACAGAAATATATTTAATACAATTACAGATAAAGTATGATTGTTTGCCATGTGTGCTTTTCTAGGATTTATCTTTATAAAAGTAGTGAATTTATTCCCACAGTGAATTTTATTTTGTTGCCAGTTTGTGTTGACCTCTACCTCTGGGCTTCTCGTTCATCCTTGGGGTTGTAGTTGGACAGACAGTCTAGAATGAAGATTTGTCCCCACTCTGTGCATTCGTTGAGGGCTGTCAGCAGCTTGTTGATATTCTGGGGGTTCAGGTCAAGCAGGTTGCTGTTGGGGTGAGACTCACTGATTTCTGACAGGGCAGCAACTGCATTCGCCACAACCTGAAGGAGGGAGGTGTTAAGAGGATACATTGATTACACAGTTTACACTAACATAAAAATGTGCAACTCTTGCTATATTCATCACACCTGTTTCACATGGCACTTTCTGGAAGAAGACAAGTGCTCATCTTTGATCATCTGCTGACAATTTAAAATGGACAAGAAACTACAGTAATCCTGCCCTTGTTGACTGTGTTCACAGCTGTTGTACAATTTAAGTGCATTTTATCATGACTACCGATTATATTCAGTGAAAAAACTGTTATTTGAGTAATTTGCGACAATCCCTGTCCTCAGTAGTGTCATATACAGTATGTCATATACATTTCAGGCATGCTAGAATCTCCAGAGATTACTTCTAAAAATGTGCTAAAAATGACTTTGTTAAAGGAGATTTTTTTCAAAGGCTACACGTGAATTTACTTCTTTCCCTGTGCAGTCATATCACTTTTTATACTTAACTGAGATGTAGTCAATCACCCACTCCTACTTACATTTACGTTGGTAATTTACAAAATAATTAAATGTGCAAAATAATGCACCATGGTAACAAAAACAAAAAATATATACATAGTGTTCACATTACTTGTTTGTCCCGTTCTGATAATATGAACATGTACTGCTTTGACTGAAGCCAATATGGAAGAGTTTTTGGAGTGGTTTTAACCTTTATTTAACCAGGTAAGCTGGTTGAAAACTGATTCTCATTTTCAATAATGACCTTGCCAAGAGGTGGTAGTGTGTTTTCAGTGAATGGTTTAATACTGTAGTGGTTAATAAAATATGTATTTTGTGTCTGTGGACCATTTTTCCATAGGAATTAAAACAGTTGTATCTATCTGGAAACAATGAGTTTATATAAGTGGGACAGTATTTTTTCTGGCCTGAGCAAGTACAGTTTTCAAGTAAAAGCAGGGAGCTGTAATTATTAAAGTTCCTGGTGTTAAAATTTTGCTTTTTGACCTCTTGGAGCTGGAAATACTGAAAGTAAGAGTAGTTCTTTACTGTATATTTTTTAGATTTAGTCAAAGGCTGCCTTCCATTATATTCCCCCAGATGGCTGTTAATCCAAGATCAGAACAGAAAGGGTTTGCTGTTAAAAACAAGGGGTTATGCTATAGCGGAGTTTGAATACTTCACTATGTACTTGGTTACTTAATAAACACATTCATTTTCAACTGCCACAGCATCCTGTCCCACAACAATAAGAACATCCCTTTCAAAACGCAGCAGCAAGAATATTAACAGGAACTAATAGAAGAGAGCACATTACCCCTGTGCTACAAGCATTTCACTGGCTTCCAGTTGAGTTTAGAATTAAGTTTAAATCCTTCTTACATACAAGACCATGGTATGGGCCCTTCTTAAGATGCTCTCGTGCCGTACCATCCTAACAGAACACTCCGCTCTCAGAATGCAGGTCTACTGGTAGTTCCCAGGGTCTCTAAAAGTACAGCAGGATCTAGAACCTTTAGTTACCTAGCTCCTTTCTTATAGAATCAGCTTCCAGCTTATATTGAAGAGGCAGACACAGTCTCTACATTTAAGATCAGACTGAAAACATTCCTCTTTGAAAAGGCTTATGGCCAGGCTAGTTAGAAATAGACTGAACCCCACAGTTCAGTCTAAGCTGCCCTAGGAGCAATAATGCTGGGGGATGTACAGCACACCGATTCCTTTCATTTGTTTCACTACTAATAATCTAAAATATTTAGTTTTCTTAGTCTGTTCACTGCTATTCACCCTGCGTCCCTTTTCCCCACTCCCCTGTGGGGGAGTGGCTATTGTTTCAGATGTGGCTGCTTAAAGCCCATTGACAACTAGGGCTGGGTATCATAGCCAATTTCCATAATCGATTCGATTTCGATTCATAAGGTTCTGAATCAATTAATCGATTCAATATTGATTCGATTCAGTATTAATTGACTGATTCAGAGTAATTTAGTGATACCAAAAGTACAATTTTGAGTTGTAACCTGATTATTTGACTACCGCAGTCATGCAAGACATCACTACTGGTATCAATATTGATATTAGAAAGGAAATAAATATGACATTTCAGCCGTAAGTAGCAGAATCTGCTCTTAAATAATGAACAGGACACAGACATGTCCATGTTTCTACAGTGGCTCAGAACGGACTTCTTCGTCATCTTTATTGTGTTTTATGGCTGGTGGCTTCTACTCACTGGGGGGAGGGTGCTCCGTGATTGTTGGTCGGAGCGGGGCTGGGGGGGGGCATAGCAGTCGGACATTGTCGTTTTACTATTCCTCTAACTCCATACTCAACCATAGGTGATAGTTCGGATCCAAATTAATATTCCAAGAACGACCGGCTTCCACGACTTGCCTCAGGGAACCTCCAGGCAGCCCGCTCCTTCACACTGCGGGTTCGAGTTTGAGGCCGGTAGGACCTCCAGCGGAGGGGTTTTCCCCACCCTTCCTCCGTGTCTTTTCCGCGCAAGAGCTGTCGCGAGCGAGACCAAGTCTTCCCCAGGGGTTCGTAAGACGGCGCCGCCCGCGGTTCTGCATACTCCCAGTCCTGCTCTGAAAAATCGATCTCATCCACTATTAATCGATTACGCAAAATTAAAATGAGACCAATCTAAGATCGATTAAATCGATTTTTTTAACCAGCCCTATTGACGACGGGACCTGAGGTGACCCATCTGTGCCCTGTCCTAACCTGTGACCCCAGACCTCCTCCGTTACCCTAACCTGTGTGGATGGACTTCTTCACCCTCACCAAATGTACCCTCTCAGCAGTCTGCATGTACTCCCCACCCTACTGCATCCTTACAGACTGGAATTACATCAGCAAATGGATGTCCATCAGTCCTGGTCACATCTACAGCCTGTCAATCCATGGGAGTGGTTCTCTCCTTCACTGTGGTTCTCCCAGAGGTTTCTCTTTTTCCCACTGGGTTGTTTGGAGTTTTCCTTGCCGAGAAACAGGAGTCTAAGGACAGGGGATGCCTGGGACACTGATCCATTTGTTTCACTGACTGTTTACTAACAGCTTACTTGACTGTTTATTTTCATTGTGTGTGGGTTTTTATTTATCAATTCAACAATTTCTATAAAGCCCTGTGAGGTGACTTTGTTATGATATTGGGCTCTATAAATAAAACTGAATTGAATTTAAACATAACAGCATTTAAAAATGTGGTGATATGTTAAGTCACACACCAAATTTAAACTCCCTCTCCTCTTGAATTATAAAAATTGTAAAATTATACAGCTCTTTAGCTCTTGGCTAAAGAAGTAAATTTTGTTCTGTGTTTTGTGAACATTTGTTATTTTGTTAACATATTAATCAATGAACACAAAAGTTCCATGTATTAAAGGTTAGGTACCCTTGAGCAAGGCACTTAATGCCCCATTTGCTCCCTGGGTGCCTGACATGGCAGCTCAGTGTTCTTAGGCTGCAGTGTGTTGCATCCATATTGCATGTTCAGCTAATGATTGGTTAACTGCAGTGGGCCAATTTTGGTATTGCATGTTCACACATAAATAACATACTCACAAATAAATACTCTGAGTCTCTCTGAAAGTTTGTAAAAGACAGGCAATGAGCCCACCTGGTCAACATACTTAGGATTCTGTTGCATTTTTACCCACACTTGGCCTGGCTAATTGGGGAAAACAGCGAAAAATTGGGAAACTAATCTGTCTGCAGGAAGCAGACTAAGGCCCTATCCCAATACACCTCCTAGCCCTCACCTTTACCCCTACTCTTTGGCCCTTGCACCTTGGCACTACCTCTTAAAACGGAACTGCAAGGGGTAGGGGTTGAAACATTCCCCTATGAAATGGGACAATCCTTTGCGACTTGTTACATCATCAGCAGTCATTGATGCCCCTATTAACAGATGAGAAAACTTTGTTTCTGAAAGAATTCACGATGCAGTAGCTGTAACCATCTCTGTTACATGGGCTTTGGTTATCTTTTTGCGGCTATCAACTATAAACTGCAGAAATGCGGTTTGTAACATATTGAAATGGCATTAAATGGTCAATCAACTGATTAAATTGTTTACAAAGAAAATACATACATTTGTGTGTTTCTTTCATTACACTGCTGCGCTTTTTGGCTGTGTTTATCTTATCTTGCCAATGACACAAACAAAATTATGGGAAATTTCTCCTACCCCTCTGTTCGCAGTGTGGTCCTGAAAAATCTCTGTTTCGAGGGCTATACAGCCCTCCACCTTAGCCCTTCCAAGAACCATTTAATCGACAATTGGGATAATACTACCCCTTCACGTGTATGCGCAAAACAGAAGGGCAGGGGTAAGGGGGAGGGCTAAGAGTTGAATTAGGGTTCAGCCTAACCTTTATCTAACACCTACCATTGGATTGGAGTCGGCAATGAGATCTCTCAGTGAGTCCAGGAAACCCTGGTCCTCCACCATCTGGGCATTGATGTCATGAAGTTTGGCCACACAGACCGCTGCAGTCTTCCTTACATATGGGTCTTCATCCTTCAGGCATTTCCTTAGCGGCTCACACAAGTATTCTGTGATCTTGTCCACTCTGATACAGCCCATGGTGCGCACGGCCAGGGCCCGGATCAGAGGATTGGGGTCTTCACAGTCCTGGAGTGAAGAACAGAAAGGTAGTGATGATTTTATTCGACCTGCACAGTGTTTTGCAGTGGCAAGCCAGCACTGACAGACTGTTGCTGTCGCTTTTCAGTATTATGAAATACCATATCATGAGGGTACATTACATGTGTGGTGGAAAAATTTACTTTTTATATTTTATACTCTTTATATTTTATACTGTTAGTACATCTTCTTTTAATGCTGAGTCATTATTCATTATGTGTGATGGTTACCACTCTGTAACACCCCCAACCCAGGAACGGAGTTCTTGCCTTGAGTTAAAACCCAAACACCTAAATGTCTGAATGTGTAGATAGAGAATGGCGCCTGCACTCCAGATTGGATCCAAGCAAGGTTAGAGTGGAGAGGTCATCATGACCTCTTCACAGAGCAGAGAAGGAGTAGTATGGGGTGGTACGATGTACGTAAGGAATGACATCATAGTTTGAGGGGGTTGGATTTGGTTCTATATAATCTTTAGTTTTCTCTTGTTTAATCAGACTTCACTTACAGAGTTTCTCTGTGACTGACTTCTCAATAAATGCATTTATTTATTTTAACTCTAACTTTCTCTCCGCCTCTTTGTGTGTGGGTTATCAGTTGAACATTTCCATAACAAATTGGCGTTGTCGGCAGGGTTCCATGTGTGCTGTCGGGCGGGGAACGGAGGTTGGTGGACTGATCATCCTACGGGCCAAAAAGCGGCTGTAGCCCCGTGGTAAAACGACACCGCAGACGGGGGACCGGCCCCGAGCCCCGCCCGTCTCACCACTGGAATCGGAACTGAGTTCAACGCCACACACGGTGAGAAAGTTACAGTTTGGGGTGTTGGGCCTTTTACTCTCTGTGTTCCAAACTCACGTCACTGGGCACGTCACTGAAACAATAGTGGCGTGCGATTCGGGTTTATATATATATATAAAAGAGTAAGTATATATATATATATATATATATATATATATATAGACCTGAGTCGGGTTGCTATTGTATGCAAATACAATAGAGTACAGGCATTTTTGTGAGATTTTTTCGCCTTCAACCAAAAAGAAAATCGTATAGGGTTGCTATTGTATGCAAATACAATAGAGTACAGGCGTTTTTGGGAGATTTTTTCGCCTTCAACCAAAAAGAAAATCGTATAAGGTTGCTAGTGTATGCAAATGCAATAGAGTACAGGCGTTTTTGGGAGATTTTTTCGCCTGCCTTCAACCAAAAAGAAAAATCGTATAAGGTTGCTACTGTATGTAAATACAGTAGAGTAAAGTTTATAACAAACTTGAAAGCGTTTTAGGTGATTTTTTCGCTGACAACTGAAAAGAAAAATCAGGGTTTTTTAGTATTTTGTTCGCCAAGGAACAAAAACCACTTAGAAGACGTTCTAAGTGTAAAAATGGGAAACCGGCCGGGGCACAGTGACGGGGGTGTGGCCAGAGAGGCCCCTATTCCAAAACCCATGGGTAAAAAGAAAATATGGGGAAATTGTGCTTGAATGTGCTGATTATTGGGTAAACATGGGTATTTTTTCTAAAACGCCAACTTTGGGTGTGCAAAAACTGAATGAGTTAAAGGGAGGCAAAGAGAGAAAAAACAAGGTCAGGGAATTTAAACAATAGGAACCTTGTAACAAATGTTTTGAGATGTGGTGAATGAAGCAAAAACAAACTGAGGCATGTGTAACCGTAGATGACACCATCTAGCTGTGTTTTTTTCCCTTTATGCCTAATTTGTTAGAATATTTAAACCACTTCTTTTCATTCATAACTTTATACTTCCCTTGTATTTTTGTGCGACGTCTGTGCTACGTCTGTAAGATCTGGTAAATTATGCTGCTGGTTATAAAAACAGATATAAAACAGATTATACAGATTAAACAGTTATATTTTCGATTGTCAAGGAGCTTGAGCTCCGCCACTTTACCATATACCATATGCCCCCCCCTTGTGTTTCTGTGCAGGCAGCGAAGTTGGTGTCCGGGTCTGGACGCCTGCCCACAAAGACGCCGCGAGAACCCGCCCCCCCCTCCCGGAACACTCAGCCGTAATTCCAGAACTGGCCAAACATCAACGGGCCCCAGCAGGCCCCCCCAGGTCTGCTGACCCCCGGCCTTCTCCACCACCGGAGCCGGACTCCACACAACCCGACTCCACCCCCGCTGCTGATGCTGCAGGCAGGGGGGAGGACTGACTTCTGGCACAGCTGCACAAATGCCCATGGTGGAAGTCAGCGGACCAGACGGTCCTGTTGTGGTGTTCAGGGCATGGACATTCACTGAAACATCTACCTGATCCATCCGAGGGACTTTCTGCAATGAACACAGACCCACTGGGTCCGAACTCAGGCGGCTTCTGGCTGCACAGATGACCCCTAGCCTCTGCCGGACGTTTTTTCCCACCTGAGGCTGTCTGTCTGCATGGACAAACCTGAAACAGGCCTGATGAGACAGTGGAAGATTCCAGACGCAGGGCAGGGGTCACTTTCATCAGACACTTCGGACTGGTCCGCCCGACCCCCCCCCCCGGGGAACAGCGTGGGCGGGGACCGGAGAACACTCGAGGCCCACCTACACCCGGAAAGGGGTGGTCCGACATGTGGAGGGGTGGGCCACCTCTGTGGCCAACCAGGACATGGGAAAAGGGACTGCCCACAGAGAAGGCGGGGCGGAGACAGCCACGTGGAGGGAACGGGGCAGGGGATTGGCTCGCGGCCCTGGAGGGCGGGTCTCCAGACACGGATTCCACACCCACTACAGCTTCTGCTGCACTGCCCAAGGGAGGAGGAGGTGACACACACACACACACACACACACACACACACACGCTCAGCTGTGTACTGACTCCTATCAGAAGCTCCCTGTGGTTGATCTTACTATAAGCAGGTTTAAGTTATCGTTTTTAGTAGATAGTGGAGCTACATACTCTGTGATCAGACATGTAGACTTAACACCTACACTAAAGTTGAGTGGAAAAACTATTATTTCTGTGTCGGCTGGTGGTAAACAGGACAGAGAGAGCTTTACTGTTCCGTTGACATGTGTTTCACAAGAATGTACTTTCTAACATTCTGTTTTTACTCGCACCCGTCTGTCCCATTAATTTGTGTGGGCGGGATTTGATGTGCAAATTGGGGGTAAAACTTGAATTGGGTCCAGAGGGGTTAACGATAACTCAACAAAACACAGTCGCAGGCACAGATCTCCACTCACATTGTGTGTACGCACACACAATGGTTAGGTATGCTGCTGGGTTACCAGATTCTGTATACCACTGGAAAATCTGTTCCCCCCAAATTACAGAAAAATGGGTCGAGCTAAGTGACAGCAGACTTCAGCCTGGCGCTTATGTCTCACCCCCAAATGATTTATAGTGTGCTTCTCATTTCAGTCCTGGAGGCCCTGACCCCACATATGAGGAAAAGTTTTTTCACACAGAGTCTGATAAGCTCACAACTGGTTACATGTTTTGGGATTCATATTTTTTTGTGCATTGTCTGTGTCACTGACTGATAATCAACATTCTTTTTACAGGCTTGGTGCTGCACCACGTATGTTGCTCTTTCCAAACCATGCCATGCAGATTGGAAAGACGTGGGCCCGTTTGTGGAAAAGGCCTTGCAGGTGTCAGATTTGTGTCCCACCTCTGACCCGGCCATCATGTTCGCTCCCCGACTGGGGGTATACAGACAGAGCATGATATCAGTGTTTCACTGTCAGAAAACTGTACAGTTGTTAAATGATGAAGCGCTCACCTGTATGTCTACATCTCCCACAGGCCTCTCACCCGTCTCCGTGCCACCCAAACTGGCTGATATCCCACCTGGTGTCTGGGCTACTGGTCCACATGATGTGGGTCTCGTCCGAAACTGCCCACCGGTCATCATTACCCCGCGATCTGATTACAGGCCATGTCAAAAACAGTCCGAGTTCTAAGCTTATTTGAATGTGGGAATTATAGTTCCATGTCCTGATTCACCGGTCAGGACCCCAATTTTTCCTGTGGAAAAAAGTGCGAACCCCTCCTGACCCAGACACATGGAGGTTTATTCAAGACCTACAGGCGGTAAACAAAGCCGTGGTTCCACGCATACCCACGGTCCCAAATCCACACACATTTTATCACAAATTCCGCCGTCTGCATCTCACTTTTCTGTCATTGACCTTTCGAACGCGTTCACATCTGTTCCCGTGCATGCAGATAGCCAATATTGGTTCGCGTTTCAGTTCAGAAACAAAATGTACACATGGACGCGCATGTCTCAGGGGTATTGCGAGGCCCCAACCATTTACAATTCGATTTTGGCCGACTCGCTGTCCCACCTTGACCTCCCACCAGGTGTTGCTCCTTTACAGTATGTTGATGACCTTCTCCTTTGTTGTCCTTCTTCACAGGCTTGTGTCTTTTGTTTCACTTGAGGCAGCTGATGGACGACCTTGTCGGCCCAAACATTTCTTCCCCTGGTTTGCTAAGCTGACACATGGCGTAGATCATGTGTCTAAGGGAGGAATGTTAGATAAATGTTTTCCTGCAAAGCATGCAGACAGCTCTGCAGTGGCTAAGGCTTTGGTAACTGAAATTTTGTTTTGTTTTGTTGGGGGATCCCAAAGAGGATCTCATTAGACGATGGGTCCCACTTTGTGAACACAGCACTAACTGAGTTAGGGGAAATGCTAGGTTTTGACCTCAAAACACACTGTGCATACCATCCACAATCAGGGGGGGGCTATTGAAAGGGAAAATAGCACCCTAAAATCAAAACCCCCCAACTAACCGGGTTGACATCATTATTGGAGCATGACATGGTGTCTTAGTGTAGAAAACTCTCCTCTGAACTATTTCAAGTACAGGTACTGGTGAAATCAGCACTACCGGTTCCTGCAGAGGGGCTGCTTCATCCGCTGCAGCCGGGGGATTGGATCCTGGTTCGGGACTTCAGACGAAAGCACTGGAAACAGCGCAGGTGGCGAGGCCCTTTCCAGGTGCTCCTGACGACGCACACAGTGGTCAAGGTTGCTGAACGTGCCATGTGGATCCACGCGATCCACTGTAAGCGGTTTCTGGGAGAACTGCCAACTGCTGCAGCCGAGGACGGGCCGGAGCATCGATCGACAGCGTAGACTGGACGACTGGACACCGGAGCTGGACACAGCTGTATCACGCACCCACACTCACAAGACTCACTGGTTGAAACCTAGCGGTGGTAACGACCCCAGTGACGTCTCATATACACTTATCCTTTGCCTGGTCACTGGCGAGTGACTGAAGACCCCCTGCCCCACACATACACTGATTCGACGACGATGGAGGTGATCAAAGGGTCAGCTGTCATCTGCATCACCCTCCTGTGCCTGTACATGTGGTACATGGACACATTCTATCAGGTATCTGATCCTTCACCAACACATCACATTCCTGTTTGCGCCCTGGTCTGTCGGAGGACAGCTAGGGTCAGAGGAGCTTCGGGGACGTCACGGACGTGACCTCCACCTCATTGATCACCACGACTAGCGATAACACATGGTGGCGAGTGACACGTGATCTGACACGACGTGTCACTAATCAGTCATGCTATGTGTGTAGTTTGATGCCACACAGCTCACATGAAGATACTCTGTTCGCTTCTTATCCTCTCTCGATCAATCACACACTATTGACAATGATAAAATGGACAGTGGCCGTCTGTCACGGCGTACCCCTGGCTGGGGTTGAGACCCAACGTGACCTTCCTTCAGAAATCCAAGAAATTTCTCTAGAGACACTAATATTACTATGGTACAGAAAAATGTTGTTTTTCGGCTCAGAGATCTGTCTAATCTTTTTTTCACTCCACAGTTTTGCTTCCATTCCCCAGTCACAGAACACACACGGTATAATTTGGGACACACATCTGGGTGTAACATTACTCTCAAGGTAGCATGCGAAAAAAGGGCTGATAAATTTACTTTTCTCCAGTTATAGTCCTTTACAATCTCACGGCATTACTAGGTACACCATCCCCACTGACACATTATGATGCTAAGACCTCATATTTTTATTTTATTTTATTTTATTTTTAATGTTACTACCACATATAATGCCACCGTAGCTCTAACTCCTTCTGATTATGGGTATGGCTGTCCTACAGATATGGTGTGGACGTGTGGTCAACACTCTTATTTGTATTTCCCAGCATGATGGGCAGGTACATGTCACCTCTCTTATTTGGTTCCAGCTACCTCCAAATTGACCATCAGCCCAGTTATGTCACCGCCTCACACCCGTGTAAAACGGGATCGGATTTCAGGTGGCCATAAGTTTGAAATCAGTATTATTCCCATGTACGGCCCTGATTGTTTAGCTTGGTACATAGAAGAACTTTCTGTGGAGCTAGAGAATCTCACTGCGTCTGTTGAACAGGGGTTTAATGACCAGTGAGATGAAAGCTCTCCGCACTGTCGCATTACAGAATAGGGCAGCTTTAGATCTCCTATTGGCTGAAAAGGGAGGTGTCTGTCATCTTATTGGCGACCAGTGTTGTACCTATGTACCTGATGTTTCCACAATCAGTTTGATCACCCTAGACGAGTCCTACATGAGGAAAACACTGCATACACTACAACAGGCTGGGATTTTTGGGGCTGGCTGCTGTCTGGGGGATGGAAGGCAATGTTGATGAAAATTATTGCTGTGATTTTTGGTGTGTTTGTATTACTCCTCGGATTATCCTGTTGCATCATTCCAATAATACGTTCAATGATTAGCAGTGTGATTGGTACTTTTAGTATGGTATAGCATGAAGTGATTGATGATGATGATGATAATTATGATTTTGATGACTTAGATGATCTTGATGATGATTTGATGGTGTATGAAGAAAGCAACGTGTAATCCTGTCAAATGCACAAAAATTGTGAAGCTGGAAATTACTGTTCTGACTGATGTCCAAAAGCAGATAGATCATGGGTGGATGTTTATAGTATTTTTTTCATAGTATTTTGCTATTTGTCCTCCAATGTCAAACCTGATCTAAAAAGAAAAAAGACACAAAGTCTGGAAATTTGGCTACATATAATTTATCTGGAGAATATCTGGAGAAATATGGCTTAATTAGGTTGTCTTTGGGTTGATAATCATTTATAATCATTTATTGATACCCGTACGTAAATTTTATGTTTTTGCATGATTGATTCGGTTGAATAATCAAAAGGGAGGAAATGTGGTGGAAAAATTTACTTTTTATATTTTATACTCTTTATATTTTATACTGTTAGTACATCTTCTTTTAATGCTGAGTCATTATTCATTATGTGTGATGGTTACCACTCTGTAACACCCCCAACCCAGGAACGGAGTTCTTGCCTTGAGTTAAAACCCAAACACCTAAATGTCTGAATGTGTAGATAGAGAATGGCGCCTGCACTCCAGATTGGATCCAAGCAAGGTTAGAGTGGAGAGGTCATCATGACCTCTTCACAGAGCAGAGAAGGAGTAGTATGGGGTGGTACGATGTACGTAAGGAATGACATCATAGTTTGAGGGGGTTGGATTTGGTTCTATATAATCTTTAGTTTTCTCTTGTTTAATCAGACTTCACTTACAGAGTTTCTCTGTGACTGACTTCTCAATAAATGCATTTATTTATTTTAACTCTAACTTTCTCTCCGCCTCTTTGTGTGTGGGTTATCAGTTGAACATTTCCATAACACATGACAGTTGCTGAGTGATTTCAACTTTAAAGTTGTGGCATTGGTGTGTAGAGATATGATTATTATAGTCATTTCACTTAATCATAGCAAGTACAGTGAGACACAGTGCATTACAATCGAATCATTCTAAATGGACAAATATTCCAAAAGAAAATCCCTTAAAATGTAATGCTTTAATACACAGGCTTCTACAAATGGGATTTTTAAAATGTTCAATTAACACTTGTGCTGATTATACAATAATACTTATCAAAAAATACCATTTTTTATATCACATCTTCAATCAGCGCAGTATTACACTTCAGTAAAATGACCATAGTATTTAAAGCAGCATATGACTTTCGCCACAATTTTTTTTTTTTCAAATTTGAATCACTTCCCTCATGGTGAACAACTTTGAAGATGACTCCATCATAAACACAGTCCGCTTGTTAACATAACAAACTGAAACGACACTGGGGCCTTCTCTGAAGTTTTGTCACAAAGTGCATTGTAGGAATGGGAATTCCACGCAGCAGCAATTTTGCTGTCTCTTTGTGAGTGCTGAACCCAAATGTCGCCTTTACCTCAATCCACCAACTATACACAATCTTTAAAACAACCATGATGGACTGAATAATTTTAGGTTGTAGCGATCTGGCTCATTTTCTTGCCTAATCTGTGAGAAACCACTTTCACTTTGTCGCTGGGTGGAATTCCCATTCCCACAATGCACTTCGTGACAAAATCTCAGATATGGCCCTAGAGACATCTTGGTTTGTTATGTAAACAAGCAGACTGTTTATGATGGAGTCATCTTCTAAGAGAGGGAAGTGATTCAGGTGTGTAAACACAAAGAGATGAATGGATCAGTGATAATTAGGCTATCACTTGTGTTTTTACAAATCAAAAAAAAAAAAAAAAAATTGTGATGAAAGTCATACGCCACTATAAAGTAATGTACATTTTTCTTTCAAAAACTCAACACGATATTTTCTGCATGGACAACTATAATAGTTGCACAGGAGGTTCAATGAGGGTGTTACCTTAACAAAGCTGTTGACAGCCATGATGGCCATGTCTGGCTGGCTCTTGGCATAGTTCATTAGATAAAGGTAGACCAGCTTCTTTAGCTCCAGGTTGTCAGTCTGCATGCAGTTCACCACATCTGGGAACAAAGAGCTGAACAAAAAGCAAGAGATCAGAAAGGATCAGCACACTTCATATTTGCTGGTCTATCACAAAACTACATAAAAAGGGGCCAGCTGTGGCCTAGATGGCTGGAAAATCGGCTTGTGACCCGTAGGATGCCGGTTCGATTCCCTGGACTGGCGGAGAGCTGTTGGTTGATGTGCCCTTGAGCAAGGCACTTAACCCCCCCCATTTCCTCCCCGGGCCGACCACTCCTAGTATGCAGTGTGTGATGCATGTATGCATGATCTGGTGATGGGTTAAAGGCAGATGACAAATTTCTGTGTTGCATGTTTATGTGTGAACCTACTGACAAAAATGAAGAATCTTCTTCTAAAACATTATGCAAAAGGTCATTCAGAAACATTCAGAAATAACAGTGAACCTGAGTGAGTACTGTTAGTATGAGGTACCATATTACTACTGAACAATATCAAACTTGTAGTCTAATATCTAAACCTTTAATAAATTGGAAAGAAACTGGGTGCTAAACTAAGACTGGGACACAGAGTCTACAGTAAACCAGGCTGCAACCTCTATGAACTCTGAGGTGTTTAGGACGGTGATATGAAAGTGGAAATGGAACACAAAATCATCATACTCCAATCTCTGCAGACAACGGCCAAAGACAAAAAATAACCCCCACCCAGATAAGGCATCTCTGGCCTGAGGTAAAGAAGACTCAAAGACACAAAGTAGGATTACATACACTGGCTAATCAAGCTATGGTTATTGTTGAAATCATGTCAATTCCACTATGATAGGTGGAGATATGCACTCTTTCACTTTGTTAGTATTGGGCCATTTCTGGTTGACCTACCACGTCACAGACGACAACTGCAACAGCAAGCTAGCAAATTAGCACCCCAGATACTGTTCGACTTCCAAGTCAGGATTTGGCGCAGAGCTCTAGCGCATTCACAGAACACCTCATCCCTTTCCAGTCCAACTAGCCTGTATACACACCTGACCAAAATTTTATGACCAGTTGAAAAATTGCATGAATTTACATTTTGCACTGTTGGATCTTAAGAAGGTTCTAAGTAGAGTTTCAAAATGCAAAAACAAGAAATGTGAGTGAGACCAAAAAAAAAAAAAACTAAGTAAGCAATTTATTGAAAACAATTAAACTGAAGTAAGCTGTTCATCAGCCAGTCAAAAGTTTTAGACCACAGCCGTTAAAAGCCAAAATCTGTCCAAAAATATGGATTCAATGTCATTTTCTGTCAGGTGTTCACACTGTCATGACCTCCTGATGGCAAAGGCAAAAAATCTTTCTTTTTTTTGAACGTGGTTGGATTGTTGAGCTCCATAAGCAAGGCCTCTCACAATGTACCATCCTGCTGCTGAAGTCGGACGCATTAAGACAGTCATTTAGAATTTCTTAAAAGATCCTGAGGGTTATGGAACAAAAAAGTCAAGTCTTAGACCCAAAAAAATCTCACCGGCGCTGAATCAGAGGATCCAATTGGCTGTCTGTCAAGACACAGGACAATCCTCAACCCAAATTAAGGCTGTTACTGGTGCCAACTGCAGCCCAATAACCATCAGACAGCAACTGTGAGAGAAGGTCTTTAAGAACAAAAACATTGTCTCATTCAACGCCACAGAATTGCCTGTTTGGACTTTGCAAGAGAGCACCAAACATGGGACATTGAAAGATGGAAGAAAGTTTTTTTCTGATGAGAAAAATTTTAACCTTGACAGTCCTGATGGCTTCCAATGTTACTGGCATGACAAGGAGATCCCCTCATCTGTGTGGTAATGATCGGGCTTTTCACCAGGAAACAGCTGCAGTTTAAAATGCCTGCCTGGCAAAGGACTTTTTCCAGAGGAATAACGTCACTCTTTTGGACCATCCTGCATATTCCCCTGATCTAACTCCAATTGAGAACATTTGGGGATGGGTGGCTAGGGAAGTTAACAAAATTGGACATCAGTTCCGGACAGTGGATTCAAAATGACTTTCTTACTGTGTCCAACCTCAGCAGCGATGGCATGTTGCGAGAGGCCTTGCTAATGCAGCTCAACAATTTGACCACATTCAAAGAGAAAAAGCTTTTTGGCCTTTGCCATGAGGAGGTCATGACAGTGTGAATACCTGACAGAAAATGACATTGAATCCACTTTTTTGAACAGATTTTGGCTTTTAAAGGCTGTGGTCTTAAACTTTTGATCGACTGATGAACAACCTATTTCAGTTTAATTGTTGTTTTTAATAAATTGCTTACGCTAATTTTTTTTGGTCTCACTCCCACTTCTTTTTGTGTTTTGAAACTCTACTTAGAACCTTCTTAAGATCCAGCGATGCAAAATGGAAATTCTTGCAATTTTTATACTGGGCATAAAATTTTGATCAGGAGTGTATATTCAGGGATAGATCGACTTTTGATTGCATTTTCTGGATGTGTTAGTCCGACTATTAAAACTTTTATTTCAGTTGAGTTAACATGTTACTGTGTGCTTTTAAGTCCATTCATCAGACAATTTTTTTTTTTTTTTTTAAGTGTGATGTAAACCTCCTGAAGGCATTAAAGTAGGTGAGGAGGCAGCTCAGATAAGAGGTGCAGAAGCTCCAAGATCAAGTTAGAATGCTGGCCAGTGAACCACCTGTGACAGCACTGCCTGACCCCCCACAGGACACTGAAGAACAACAGGAGCCAGACAACAGTCCTAGCCAAACAGCACACCATCAAGTCAAGAAACCCAAAGCCAAAAGACCCTTCCTCCAAGAAACAACACTATCAGGTAGCAACCCAACACAAAACCCATAAATTGTTCTCTTCATAGTCAAATAGGGATGCAACGGTACTTGGGAAAACTGTGTAGCGTTCAGTCCACCCTGCACGGGACAATTTGCCCTTACGGACTGCAGGTTTTCGGTTTTGCAATTGATTTCTCTCTCTCTTGCTCGACACGCATGTGAGCATGCAGTGCAAGGAAGCCTCGCCCCTCTATGATAGACAGCAAACAGAAAAGCGGCTTTAGACTCAACACACATCCGAATCCTGCACGGGTCCACCACTTTTCCAAAACTGGCATCCGCCTGTACCTGTGCACATTACATCCGCGACCTGACCCAACCTGTGATTAAACACATTGTCTACACAGTAACTCACTTTTAAGCTCCCAAGGGTACTCGACCCAGTACAGGAGTCTGACACACATACAATACCATGACTAGGGATGTAACGATATGGAAATTTCATATCACGGCTATTGTCGAAATGTGCTCAAAATGTTCAAAAAGTACTTATACACTCACTGAAATAATATAACCAAGTTGTATTTCGAAAAAAATTAATAAAATAACAAGCACGATGTACTTTCTGTTGCAGAAGCATTCAAATAATAACATGTAAACAACAAATATACAAATGTGCATTAAAACTGGCACCTCATGGACTCAAGAGATATCTGCACCAGGGGTGGGAACTGATAGGATTTGATCAATATCAATGCCATTATCAGTTCTGCTTATCAATCCAATTCCTTATCAATTCTCCTATTGATTCCTGAGTGGTTTATGAGTGTGAAAAAAAGTAGCTGGACAGGTCATACTGGAGTTTGTTCGACCATTTTCCATATCAAATCATTCAGAATGTCACACATATACACCATTGTACACACAAACAGAAAGTGAAACACAATCATATTTTCCTGAACTGTTTAATGAACAAATGTAAATATTTTGAAAGAATGAGGATTTAAAACATGTTAGGCTGATCTGATCCAGACTGGTCAGTGGTTCACTCCTTGTGAGAGACAGACCAACCACAACAGTATCATATGGGCCAGTTCCTCTGGAGGTCAGTCACTGGATTTACTGTTGAATGTCCTTCACTTCATAAAGCCTCCTCTCCTTTGGTTTTCCACATATCAAGTGTCTTTGTACAGTTGAAGCTCACTCATTTGGGCCCATTTGAAATGGCATGAGTCTGTCCTGAGTATCTATATTGAGACGGTTTCTCTGTTGGGTGAGGATCTGAAGCAGTGGGGGCCGGGGAGGTGTTAACACCAGCACAGACCGAGTCTGTGCACGTGGGCGCTCCGACGGACCAGGTCCATGCGCTCGCTTGCTTGGACGACCCGCACTTGGATGGACCGAGTCTGTGCTTTCGCGGGCAGGCTGGGACGGACCGGGTCCGTGCAGGAGCCCACTATCTCCAAATCTCTGGAGCTCTGTCCATGCAGGTGCCTTCAGCCATATTTCAGAGGCCAAACATTACAAACTGTGCACACATGCCTGGAGTGCCGCTGCTTCTCCAGGAAATGAATCGTACCGTGAGTTTTCTAAGTGCAGTAATCAAACACGGTTATCATAATAATTAGAATTTAAACTTTAAATTTTAAATAATTTTAAGAATTTGATCATGACATCCTGATTAATCGGCTACAAAAGCTCGTAGGTCTCTCTGACAGTGTACTACACTGGTTCAAAACGTATATTAAGGGAAGACAGTACTACGTCAGGCTTGGAGATCACGTGTCAAACACACATGATACATGCTATGGGGTTCCACAAGGGAGCTGCCTGGGTCCACTACTATTCTCCTTATATATGCTATCACTTGGCGATATCATCAGAAAACATAATGTTAGCTTCCATAGCTACGTGGACGACACACAAATATACATCTCCGCAGAACCCAATGATGTGACAGCCATCCATTCCATTACAAACTGCCTCACAGCAATGAATCAATGGATGTGCAGGAACTTTCTGAAACTGAATGAGGAAAAAACTGAAATCCTGCTTGTTGGCCCAAAAGCAAAAAGGGAAATGCTGATGAATAGGATGGGCAAACTCACTTCCTGGATCAAACCAGAAGTGACAAGTCTGGGAGTCATTATAGACTCAGACTCAAACTTTAAGTCCCACATAAAGAAAGTCACTAAAACGTCATTCTTCCACCTCAGAAACATAGCCAAAGTAATACCGGTTATAAATCGAAAGGATGCTGAAAAACTGGTCCATGCTTTTATCTCCAGCAGACTGGACTACTGTAATGCACTCCTTGCAGGTCTCCCAAAAAGCACCACAGACAGACTTCAGCTGATTCAGAACTCTGCAGTTAGGTTATTAACCAAAACCAAGAAGAGAGAGCACATTACTCCAGTGTTGGTTTCCCTGCACTGGCTACCGGTAACCTACAGAATTGATTTTAAGATACTACTCCTCACGTATAAAGCTCTAAATGGAACCGGACCAAGTTACATTGCAAACTCACTGATCAATTATGTACAAACTAGAACACTGAGGTCATCAAACGCAGGGTTACTAGCAACTCCCAGAAATATTACAAAGAAAATGGGGGACGCAGCCTTTACTAACTATGCACCAAAGTTATGGAATACAATTCCAAAAGATATTAGAGAAGCCAGTTCACTGAATATATTTAAAACCAAATTAAAAACATTTTTATTCTCATTAGCCTTTGAAAGGAGATAAAAATGGGGTCACAATTCAGGAACCAGGAATGTGCGGTTTTATTTTTATTTTATTTTATTGTATTTCTGTTTTTATTTTTATTGTATTTCAAATTTCATCTTATTTCTTGCACTCAAAAATTCTATGCAAAATCAAATATTTTAATATGCGCTGCTTTTATTTTTATTTTTATTTTATTGTATTTCACTTCAAAAATTCTATGCATAATCAAATATTTTAATGTGCGCTGTTTTTATATTTATTTTTATTTTCATTTTATTTCTTGATGTATAATCAAATCTTAATGTATTTTAATATTGTATTTTTTCAATCAATGTGAAGCACTTTGGGCTACAATTTCTGTATGAAAGGTGCTATACAAATAAAGTTTATTATTATTATTATTATTATTATTATTATTAAACAGCAGTACTAACAGTCGGAAATTTTACCGCGGTTTACCATTATACCGGTAATCGTTACATCCCTAACCATGACACACTATTACAAGGAAATGGGGACAGTAGACAACCATGACGTTTTTATACCACTGTTTTCTTTTACATCCCTATGCAGAAGAGGAATGTATATATTTTAAAAAAGCTCCCTTTGGGCCTTATGTCTGCACGTGCCTGTTTTACACTACTGCATAAAAGTAGTCAACGAATAAGAAAGGGTTATATTGTTCAGTACAGAAAGTGTTATTTTATTCAGTACAGTGATATAATTGGTTCCTACTGTAAAATTCTGTTTTTGCTGACAAGCAAAATAAACAATATAATTTTGGGAGAAAAAAAAGTTTTCTTTACACACAAAACACGTACGAAACCGAACCAAAACTGTGGCCCAAAAAATTGAGGTACAAACCAAACCGTGGGCTACCTGTACCGTTGCACCCCTAGAGTAAAATGTTCTCTGTATTGAATTATCCCAGACTACAGGCATTTATAAAGTACTGTAAAGTTCACTTTGGTTATCCATACAGAGAAACTGAACCTCTGCATTTAACCCATCTAAATGTCTACACAAGTAGCAATCACTGAAGATGCCCAATGACCAGCTAAAATCTAAGCCTATGCCTTTGTCAAGGGCACTGACAGGAACAGTAATCTAGCATACATGTTTTTGATAGCGGGGGAAACTGCAGGACCCAGAGAAAACCCTCACAGCACAAGAAGAACATGCAAACTCCACACAGAAAGGCCCTGGTCCATCTAGGGATGAAATTCAAAACCTTCTAGCCATCTCACACCACATTCCAATATGAAATGTCCTGCTATACCTGACATCTTTGCCAACAGTCATGGCAGCAATGACCTTCTTTACTGCCTCTTTTCTCTTCTCCTTCTTCTCATTGTTCAGCTCCGCCTTCAATTCAAAGATCTCTCCTGGAGAAGAAAACACAACAGTTACTGACTCAGATGGAGGAGAAGACAGAACATGATCCGGGTCATGTCACCCATCAACAGAATACTTTCAAAAGATTTAAATGTGAAGAGCTCACCATCATTTTCTTCTCACTCACCTTTTTTGTTTGTTGTGAAATATTTGGAGTCTGTCATGACTGTAGCTCTTCAAGTCTGTGGAGAAAAAAAGCCAATCAGTTTATCACCTCTTGATAGAGTGCATCTTTTCTAGTTACAGACACAATAATAAAGTGTCTTAATGCAATAATCTCATCTGTAGTGTGAATAAGTACACCAATTCTGCCTCCAAGATTATGAATTTGTCAACAACATCAATAATGTGTGGCATTAATACTGCAAATATTAGATTAGTGCAGCTCTAATCTGCACTAATAGGACATACTACACTAAATCCTACAAACAATATATGCAGTGATGTTTACTGACATCACTTCTGTGATATTTTTCCATTTAAAGTTACTGAACAAATGTTTGAGTATGTCAGGGTCTAACAGAGTTCACAATAGAACATAGGGAAGTTTAGCAGCTGAGATCAGTGACTGACAAACTGTAGACATAAACTCTTACAGATTTAAGAGTATCCTCACACAGTCTGCAGATTGAAACTACTTGTTTCAGTAGCTGCACAAACTCTGATCTTTGCTAAAATATTCTAATTCATCAGTTTAGGTTTTGGATGTATTAACACATATTACTTGTAGTCTTCAGTTCTATTTGTAGTATGTGGACATACTCCAGATTAAGAGTTATAGTGGTGTACTACTTCACAATATTCTATAGTACTAAAAAAAAAAAAAAAAGGTCAACAAACAGTGGGTATACGCTTATGTAAGATCTTGTGGGGAAAAAATGCAACCCAAGGCAGAATGTTCCCTGTATGTGGACTTAGGGTACTTCTCTCATTTATGTTATTCAAAAGGAAATATTCATTTCAAAAAATACTTTCATGTCTTTTTCTTGTATTAAAATGAACATGTACCACTTTCTTATTTATCTATTTACTTAATTATTTTCAAAAGGGAGACCATGTTACCATGGAATTAAAAAAGGCTGCAGTTTTCATATTAAAGCTCATTGTAACTAGCATTAATAATCATGTACTAATGTAATCTAGGTTTGCATGGTTTGGTGAAAGAGCCATATTGCAATTACACTGGAATTGCAATTTGATATTTTAACTCAAGACCATTTCATTGATTGTGAAGGAAAATAATTCATAAATGTCAAGTCAAACTTAAGACAGCATTAAAAAATACCAAAAAAAAAGTACAACAACTTAAAAAAAAAAGTTCACAGGCTGATGTTGCAATTCAATCAGTTGCGTAACCCTACTTGAAACTGTAAGACTGAAGTTTTCTGAGCGGGATATCACACTGTTGCAATCACTATCCAGATAAATATCTACTCACTGTAGCCACCATGATACTGTTGCATTGCCAGCTTTTAGCATCTGGAATGTATAAATTCAAAGTTTGTTCTCAAATTTAAGTCAGAAAAAAATACTAACTTAATATGTCAACTAAAACCATTACTGCCATCTTGTATTGGTGTTAGTAATGGTAAATATGTTAATGGTTCACTCTGAAAAATTCATGCATGCTTGTGTGTGTGCATGATACATATATTTTGCTCATCTGTTTGCATTTCTGAAAAAAGAATATCTAGTGTCACAGCAGCAACTGTGAGGGAACAGGAGAAACACAAGGATTGACAAATGTTAGCAGTTTTGCAGAGTAAAACGACCTGAACTCAACAAACAGTTTACTGTAGCTCCCAGTACACGGACTGATTGCTGCCACTCTTTACAAAGAAGTAAAACCTACCTCCTTCTGTTGCAAATTCACTGGAAGATGCCAATGACAATTAACATGACTGAGTTAGCTGAGGGTCGGTACACTCCTCTCACACTCAAAGTGGTTATACTTCACATGTCATAGGTGACAGATGCCTGATTCAAATCCTGACAGGACCATATGCCTTTACAATGCTGTCTTAGTTATGCTATGTGTTGTCAGTCACATTCAAGTTGATAAAACAACTTCAATAGCCACTAGCCATGGCTACAATGCAAAACAATGTCAACAGGTCAAAGCTACAGCCACAGTCAACTGAACATTGTCCACCAGACGTGGAGCTGCTGATGCAGCCCAAGGCTGACAGATGTCAGCTGGAGCTGGGCCCCTTTCAACATATCACTGCTCAATCGACTGATCCAGGTAAAGAGTTAAGGAGCACTCAATCATAACATTAAGTTTCTGTGTCCATATCTAATTGTCTGAACATAATGAAGGGCTCTGTCGAGCGCTATCTTTGCTTTCAACCAGTTCATCCAGTTTCTAACCTTGCTTGACAAAATGAGGACCAACCGTTCCACCATGATGTGGTTAGCACACTGAACGAATAGCTTTAGTGTTCATGAACTATTTGTCCCTACAAACTCGAGAAACGCCATGGTTTACGTATATCATGATTTAGCGTTAACGCTATTATTGTTTGTATATGTCAACATCAAATTATTTAAATTTATTTGTCCACATATTGCCCGCCAATTGGTGAGATACATACTAAACGTTAGACCTACGACGTTAGATACCATGATTTTGGTGTCCCTATGCTAGCTAGCTTGTTTTTTTCGTGGTACTTGAAAGTGGAGTACATCGCATCATCCGGAACAGAAAGAAGATTCTGTCGGATGCCAGTGAATTGGCTTATTAAGAGTCTGTTCTAGACCAGCTCTTAATGTAAAGTGTCATGAAATAACTTTTGTCATGATTGGGCGCTATATAAATAAAATTTGATTGATATATTGAAATATATCAATCAATAGAATTGCTTTAGCTATATCTATATGATACAGATCTACTGAACTAACTACATATGCGAACCTTAACCGTTAAATGTAGCTACTGCACAGTGCACACAGTTGCGCTACCCGGCTCATGGGTGTAGTTAACACAAGCCTTATGTCTACGCTCTTAAGACAACGCACAAATTAACTGAAAACGCAGCACTTTCGCTTGGCCAATGCTAGCTTGCTAAACGCTAGTCGTATGACTTAAAAGAAGGACAGTACGATTTTCCTAAACAATGAAGAAAGCGTAATTACCAGCAGAAACACAAGCAGCTGTCGGATTGCCAATATATATAGATTCCGAGTCCGGCGTGACTTGTACAGCAGGAAATTAGATATCAAAACAGTAAAGATCGCAGTGACCCCGTTTCCACTGCGCGCAGATGCAACGTTCGCGTATTACTGTGCACGGAAATCAAATGTCAAGATCACTAATCGACACAAGGTTACACACACAAATAACACAATTCTGACCTGTGATTTAGAGAATGTGTGCCTGCGACGAACCGTAACAGTGGAGAAGCAGGGCGCGCCTTTGTCAAGTCACTTGGACAGAAAAAGATGGAGAATATGGATCGTGATGGTGCGTTTACAGTATTCGGACACAAGACGACTTCCATTAACGTTTTCGAATTAAGGAAGTAGCTTACTTTAGCCGTAAAATATCATTGTTTAAATATGTGATAAAAGATTAATGTTGGAATAATCGGCACCTAGGTCCACGGGCACTGATGACTCAGTATGTCCAAGAGAAGACCAGACCTTGGATGATCCAAACACAGCAGCAGGCCGCGAATCGGGGGATAAATAATTCGCTGTATCTGAGGGCTGTTCCTAGATTAATCATTTTATTGTTGTTCAGATTTCGACGTCAAATCGCTATAAGGGCTATATCTAGGTAAATTGGGGTCTATGTAATTAGGTTAGTTTTCAACATTATTCATAACAGATATACAATAGAAATGAGGCTTTTAGTTTCCCACGATTTTGAACGCAGCAACGATAGGAATCACCAAAGGTCTCACTTCCAGCTACATAGTGTTTTATGTAGTGTTTTCTGTGGAAGCTACTGTCCACAGACGAAAGACCAAGAAAATTGAATAAATACGTAGGAACCATGTTAAAACAATTAAAGAATTTCAACTTAGATACGGTCATTAATCTGACATACTAAATCTAAAGTTTGAAACTATCTCAAAAGATATTCATGCTTTTTAGGTGAGTCATTGTGAGAAACTATAGACATTAACATTTTGTTGACTTGCTATTTGTAATATTAGTTAATAGTAGATTAGTTTATCTTACTGTACTCACGCCTCAATAATGAGGCAGCAAGAAAACTTTCCCCCTGGCTCTGGACAGTGTTTCTGTAGTGTTTGGCTTCAGCAGGCTGAACGCGTGTCATATTATTATACTGTAAGGTGTTTAATTACAAATGCAAAGATACAAATGCAAAGATATGTTGAAGTCATTCATTTGCACCATATCCATGATTATACAGTACATGACAACAAACATTGTAATATATAATAATAAGTAAGATACCGAGTATGTAAGATAGCATTTTATCTCAAGGACATATTGAAATAAATTTTAAAAATATGAAGTGTTTTTATCCAATTTTATCTTTTTGTTTAATGACTCATTATGTAATTTTATAACTGATGTCAGCACAATACACAACTTATATCAAGATGTGAAAATGTCACAGTAGTTCTAGGTGTTTCTACCCTGCTAGTTTTATTCCTTTTTGCAACTGCTGAATAAACCCACCTAAAAGGGAATGCATGCATGAAAAAATGAAATACCGTATTTTTTAAACACGATATTTCGTTTTTTCATGCATGCATTTCCATCTTGCTGGTTTTAGTTCCATTTGCAATTGCTGAATAAAATCACCTAGGTGGAAATGCATGCATGAAAAATATGAAATATCTTATTTTTTTTAAATGTCTGGGAGAGGTAGAAAAGTTGATGCAAGTCCAAAAGTAAACACATGTAGTGAATAGGTCTGTGGGTGTTTGGACCAATGACAAGACTCCCTGAATTAACACAGGAAACAGACAGAGATTACATATTAGATGGAAATAAAAACAGTATTCCACCATGTATGAAAAGTTTTTAGAAACTGTGGAAGAGTTTGTAACAACTGTATAATGTTTGAGTAAGACCAACAGTTTGGATCAAGGGGGCAAAAACTAAAACAAGTCTCTGGTTTAATTAACATCTATCAGCTCCTAAATCAACAGCTATGGTACAATGTTATTGTATGATACAGCATCTAACTGGAACAGTTCGAAATCATGTTGAAGAAACCAATTGTAAAGATTTAAAAGCAGTGAATGGAAATGTCCATAAATTTACATTTTGTTTAATTATTTTTCTGAAAATACAGTCCAAATTTGTGATACATTTGGCTGGAAACTCAATTAATGCCATCCAACAAAAGTGAATCCAGATTCCTTTGGACAGCTTTGATATACTTTACTGACTGACAGTTTCTTAAGGCCGATGCTGTGGTTGGGTTTGGAGTTGTGAGGCAGTGTTTATGAGGTCTCTGGGAAGATTTTCTCTGGCTTCTTGCATCTTCCTCCTGGCTCTCTGGAAGGCCTCTGAAAAGAAAGACATGTTGCTGTTTTTATTAATATCCAGTCAAGCCTACCATGTTTGAAGCCGCTCATCTGGAATATTAAGAATTCTAGCAGCTGAGTGACTATGTTTACCAAGAATGTTGCAGACAGCTCCTTGCTGACTGAATCCTCCCAGCTGGTCAAAAACTTGCTGCCTCCTCTTCTTCATCAGGGTGGCATCAACAAAGGCTCTGAGATATATACAACATATACATGAGGGTGAACATTCAATTCCACCATATAATGCAATGCACTAATAAACTCAGAAGTAATCCTTTTTAAAGATCTTGTTTAGTGCTACTGCACATCACCTTACAGAGAACTGAAAAACCGTTGATTTTGTCCTCATCTCTCACAGTATGTTCATGCAACAGGAACTTTTTATGGACAGTAAAGAGGGACAAACTGAAGTATCCATTGATTGCATCAGTGTAAATTAACAGTTAATTTCAAAATGGTTGTTGCTGTAACTTTCAGATAGTACATTATTTGAATTTTTATTTACTCCCATTGGGTTTGAAATGTGCAAACAAATGTGTACATTGGAGTGAGGTTAATATTTAATATTTCTATATATTGTATATATTAGATTTAATTGTCTAAGATGACTCTACTTCTTAGGACCACTCATACAAAACTTACGACCTAAGAATCCAGTCATTTGTTCATGAAATGTATTGGTCAAATGAGACTCACTCTCTCTCTAGTAATAAAGTCTGATGAATAGTGTCAATTGACTCTTCATATCTATCTATCCATCTATCTATGATGTTAATGCCAAGTGCAGTTAATGGGTTTTCGTGTGAAATATCTGGTCAGCACTATGATTAGTAGCAACATCTGTTTATGTGAAATGAAAACACTATCTTAAAGCAGTGTATGACGTTCCTCACCAATTTTTCATCAGATCTGTAAAACCCAAGTGATTGCCTAAGTATCACAAATCTGTTAGTCTTTCTGTGATTACGCACCTGAATCACTTCCCTCACGGTGAACAACTTTGAAGTTGACTTCATCATAAGCAGTCCATTTGTTTACATACCAAACCAACACCAAACCGTCACTCGGGCCTTTTCGGAATTCCACGCAGCAGCAGTATGGTCACAGCAGCAACAAACATAGAAACGGCTTCATTGCTTCGTGCTGCTGCGACTGCGTGGAATTCCTAAAAGGCCCAAGTGACAGTTTGGTATGTAAACAAATGGACTGGTTGTGATGAAGTCAACTTCGAAGTTGTTCACCGTGAGGGAAGTGATTCAGGTGCGTAATCATGGAAAGACAAACGGATTTGTGATATTTAGGCTATTGCTTAAGTTTTACAGATGAAAAACTGGTGACAAATATGTCATACGCTGCTTTAAGAATCAATCTTAAGAACCGTGATGAGGCAACAAATAACCCTAATATATGTTATCGCTCCAAATAACCTTTGTAATTGACACTGGAGTACCTGAGCATTTCAGTTTTGTCAGCTGATGTGGTAAGGAACTATGCAGAGTGAATATCAGCTTTGCTTTGAATGGGTTTTATATATATATTGGGCCTGTAACGGTACACAAAATTTTCGGTTTGGTACGTTTTCGGTTTTGAAAGCCACGGTTCAGTTTTTTTCGGTTCAGTACAGGAAGAAAGAAAACCCCTCAAAATGTCTTTAATGCATTAATTATGAATTTTTGAACATTTTCCCCCCAATTTTTGGAGACAATAGAATATAGAAAAACAGGAATAATATAATTCTGCTGCTATAAATCAGATAGAAAATAAAATAAATAAAATATTACTAAATGTATTTTAAACATTAGTATTGCACTTTTCCCTGAATGGTAGTTTTGAACCAACAACAAAAATCAAATCACAGTTCTGTCAGTTCACATTCTACATAAAAATAACAAAAAAAAAAATCCACATCAAGAAAAGGGCAAATTTGTATTTTGTACTCTCTTTTAACAAACTTAAGAGCAACACTGACAACAAAATTAACCAAATTATTTATTTTAGGACAGCTAACAAACTGTTTAGGCCACTTTTTGTGTGTGTGTGTCTGTGTGTGTGTGTGTCTGTGTGTGTGTGTGTGTGTGTGTGTGTGTGTGTGTGTGTGTGTGTGTGTGTGTGTGTGTGTGTGTGTGTGTGTGCGTGCATGTGTGTGTGTGTTGGCACGATTCTGACAAATGTAGACATTTTTACCTGGCCAATTTGGTACCTACAGTTGAGGAATATCCGTCTCCACATTAACTATCTCGGCAAGTTGATAAGACCAAAATTTTCAAAGATAGTAGTCATTTTGAAATACAATTGCCTTACAATATGGAAGCACAGTAGTATGCTGCATGACAGGAAATGAGGGCATAGTACCACGCTGCGTAACAGGAAATGAAGTTAAAAACGGGAACACTGCATTTACTAGCTATAGTCCTGACATATCGCTATCAAAGCCAGTTCTGGAGAGGGCAATGCCCCCTTAAACAAACATCCTGCACCCTCAAAACAAAGTTTGCCAAGTTTCAGGAGGCAGGGAAAAGGTAAATGAGCTTCACAACAGCGGGAGACGAAGAGGAATTAGTAATACCTGTTAAGTTTCAGCCCCCCCCCCCCCCCCCCGCCCCGCCCCAAATCTTCCGAACTATTCACCTCCCATCCCGTTCATCCGCCTGCTCTGCGACTCACTATTCCACTCTGCCTGTGTATTGATATATGAATTGCTGTTCACATTTTAAAGAATTACTTACCAAACAATTTTGTGTCAATACTTGTAAAATATAGCCTAATATCTTCTCTCAAAAGTCTGCTCTCCCCAGCATACACATACACACACACACATATATATAAATGTACATATATATATATAAATGTACGTATATATATATATATATATATATATATATATAAAACTGTTCTCTTCCACCTGGGCAGTGCCTCCTTCAGGCTGGGGTCCCCTACCAGAGGCCTGGGAGCCTGAGGGTTCCGTGCAAGATCTTAGTTCCTAGGACTGCAATCCCTCATTTTTTTCCTGGTATCTGGTGGAGCCATCCACCCAGTTTGGGGATTACTGCCCCTAGTGCCCCAGTCACTACTGTTGCCTTCACACCCCACATTTTCTATACCTGTCTCTCTCTGTCTCTCTCACACAGTCTTATTTATCTCAGGTAGTTTTGCACGTCATATACCATTTGCCTCTGACAGTTTGCACAATTACCCAGATATTGCACATTTACGTAAATATCTATTTTTTTTCTTAGTAATGGTAGTTTTCTATCTTTTATATTTTTATGCTCATTTTCTTTTGTGTGCCATTCTTAAATGCCACTTTCATTGGTTTGTTTTTAATTTTCTAGTTAAATTATTCCATCTCAGTTTTTATATATCTTAAATTCTCTTGGCATTCACTGTGGATGGCAAAGTAAGATTTTCATTGTACAGAGAATCCTGTTTCTTTACTGTACAAAAAACAATAAAATGCTTTGAATCTCTTTGAATCTCAAAGCCTCTGTATAGATTTTTGTGATCCTGCACTTTCATTATAAACTACCAGTAGTTTATCGAGTGTTAAGCTATGTAGAGAAATATGATCCACCACAAGTGCCACAAACAAACCATAAGTTTGCCTAACTGCATTTGAAAATAAAGTAGATAGACTCGGTTTGATGGGAAATACAGCGTCCTTTGGGTGCTAGGTTTACTTCACTTACCTGGATTGCTGGATGCAATGCAGAGTAAAGGCGACACTTCCTGTGGTTTCAGTCCAAAAGCCAAAGCGACTAAGCCTCTCTCCCTGCAAAAAAAGTGTTCCATTATCGTTGTTGTTTTTTTGTTTTGGTTTTTTTGGTTTTTTTTTTTTTTGGGGGGGGGGGGTAAACACTCTAGATGTGCCTCCAGTTCATACTAGTCCTCTAATAGTCTTCTTTTATTGTAATCTTTAAGTTTCATCAGACAGAGCGGCATTTCCATATCCATTTGTTTCTCTTAGCAATGTATTATTTGAGGATGTTGCTAAATATCTTGACATTTACTGTTCCTGTAGCCAAAGATGAGCTCACCTTTAAGGTCCCTGGTACACGGACATAGCTGTGATCTTCGAGCTCTGGAGAGCCACCGATAAAGAAGCGCCTCAGTGCAGAGACTGTGCCTGACTGAAGGGGTCTCCATGTATTGCACGTAACTGTGTGTTTACCTGCCATTGTAAACAATGTCCAATTAGGTATTGCAACCAGTTAAAGCACAGTCCTTCCAAGTTAAGAGCAAAAGTAATTGGGTGACACGGTGGTGCAGTGGATATTACTGTTGCCTCACAGCAAGACCACCAGACCAAGACCACCAGCTGACGGGGGTGGGACCTTGCTGTGTGGAGTTTGCATGTTCCCCGTGTTTGCATGGGTTCTCTCTGGGTACTCCGGTTTCCTCCCACCAACCAAAGACGTGCACTAATAGGTTAATTAGTTAATCTAAATTGCTCATAGGTGTGAATGTGAGTGGTTGTTTGTCTCTATACTGTATATATGTCAGCCCTGCGATGGACTGGCGACATGTCCAGGGTGTACCCTGCCTTCGCCTGAAATGCAGCTGAGATAGGCTCCTGCATCCCCCACAACCCTCTCGAGGATAAAGCAGTTCAGAAGATGAATAAATGAATGAAAAGTAATTGGACAACAATATGACAAGTAGCTTCATGGCTAGATATTGCCTGTTCCATTGTTTTTGCCCAAAAAAGCTAATAATAGACTTGCTCTAGAGTTGATTCCAAAGGAGCCAAAATCAACAATTTGGTACATTCTTAAACAAAGAATAAATGAATCCATATAAAACTACAGATTTCAAATTGGGTGTAGTTTGTTTTACTCATGAATTTGTATAAAAGGCTTAATGAATATTTGGATTCTTATTGATATGTGATACCTTAGTAAGCAGTTTAGCATTTTGTGTTTTCTTATCCCAGCAGAAGTTACTCTCATATTCTGGAGCTTTTTCTGGAAATGGAACTGTATGCATAGTACAAAACATACCGGCTGTAGCAGGAAAAAGCAGATATCCATAACCTTCAGTTCGGTAGCACTGCCACGAGTCCAGAGACAGAACCTTGAAGTACAGCACAGGCCACTGTAGAATGCACTCTGAGACAAACAGTCACATGTCAGTCTGATCTGTCATATATTTTACAAAAAAAAAAAAAATTTAATTAAATCAAGTAAATGTTTCCATTCAGCTTACACAAACCTTCATTCTCTTTTTCACTCATGAAGAAAGCCTCGAAATTGAAGGGGTAACTGAAGAATGCTACATTATCCTGTTGGAAGGGAAGTTGTGGAGAGTTTAAAGTTGGTTCCAGAAAGCTGGTTTTGTGCAAATTGTTAGTTTATTAACAATGAAATGAGGGAACCTGCATTTTCGGTTCCAGAAAGTGCTTTAACAGCAACCACAGTAACATGTCCTTCTTCAACATAACCTTCAGGCGAGTAGGTATATACACTGCCCGGCCCCAAAAAAAAGTTGCACATGCAATATTTCACTGCACCACCTTTAGTTTTGATTAAAGGAGACATTCACAGTGACATCTTTTTAGTCACATAATGCTTATGTAGTGTCACAATAAGGTTCATAATATTTTTTTCATCCATAAATGCGTTAATTTTTGATTTTTGATGATGGAGAATCAGACAGCTGCATCAAGTCTTCATCACATCCCAGTTTTGAGCCTGGACTATATGTAGGCTAATCCATGTGTGAAAATGATGTCTCATTCTCCCTGAACCATTATGTCACAAGCCTGATGATCCTGATCAATCCTGGCATTGTCCAATTTTTTGACATTAAAGACATAAGAGGCTACTTACTGCAGCAGTTAGAGTTGTTAAATAACTTGTTACAGATGAAACATTATTAATCACTGCAGTACTTACCAATCGAAGGATCTGAACTATTTGCATAGTTAAATCCAGGCAGTTACATTTTTTTGGCCAGACTATTTATTTAACTCTAACTGCAGCATTTCACAAATTACAGACCTGTCTCCTTAATGCCACAGTTTTCAAAAATATTGGAAAAACTTTCCAACTATAGACTGGACACATTTCTAGAAAAGTACAAAAATACTCGCACAGAATCAGTGCAGGTTCAGGCCAAACAGATCATCAGCAATGGCAATAATCATGTCAACGGAAGAAATCACAAATGCTGTAGATAATAAACAATATGCCATTGGAATATCTATTGATTTAAAAAAAGCATTTGACACCATCAACCATGAAATATTACTCACGAAACTAGAAAGTTATGGCATAAGGGGGATTGTGCTGGAGTGGGTAAAAAGTTATTCAAGGGGGAGACAGCAGTTTGTAAAATTGGGTGACTGTGATTCATCATGTTTGGACATTGCTTGTGGGGTCCCCCAGAGGTCAGTATTGGGTCCTAATTTTTTTCTTCTGTATATCATTGAAATATGTAAAATTTCTAAGGTATTGCACTTTGTGTTATTTGCTGATGAGACAAATATTTTCTGCTCTGGGGATAACTTGCAAAAATTAGAGGACGAAGTCACTATAGAAATGAACAAACTAAAAATATGGTTCAACAGAAACAAGTTATCATTAAATCTTAGCAAGACAAAAATAATGGTATTTGATAAATGTGGAAATAATTCACAGGTAACAATAAAAAAAGATGGAATTGAAATAGAGAGAGTTCATGAAATAAAATTTCTGGGGGTAACCATTGATGACAGAATCAGTAGGAAACCACATATCAAACATGTACAAACTAAAGTCTCCAGAAGCATTGCAATAATAAATAAAGAAAAGGTTTTGGATCAGAAATCACTCCACACTCTATACTGTTCCTTAGTCTCACTATATTTACAGTACTGTGCTGAGATCTAGGGCAATGACTACAAGACCTCACTACGGCCTCTAACTATCATTCAAAAAAGAGCAATACGGATCATTCACAATACTGGCTACCAGGAACACACAAACTCATTATTCTTACAGTCAAAATTACTCAAGTTCACAGACATTGTGGACTATCAAACAGCTCAAATAATGTACAAAGCTAAAAATAATCTGTTACCAACAAATATACAGAAATTATTCAGTATTCATGAGGGGGGTTATAATTTAAGGGGGAAAATTAACTTCAAAATTGACTTAATACGCACAACTAGGAAGGGTTTTTGTGTTTCAGTCAGCGGGGTGAGACTGTGGAACAGATTAAATATAAAGTTAAAGCAATGTCCAAGCATGAAAGAATTTAAAAGGAGGTACAAAGACACAATTTTTCTGAAGTACAGGGATGAGGGAGGTGTTGGGTATCACTGGGTGTTATAAAGATGTACAAATATGTGGTATGTGTATGCATATGTATGTATAGGTGTGTGTGTGTGTGTGTATAGATCTGTCTATGAATATGTATTTACATATTTGTGTTATTGTATTGTGTTTATGTAAATCATATATTTGTTCATAATAATATAAAGCCAGAAACTAAATTGTTTAATAATAAGTATCAGTCATATTATAGGATATAGTATAGATACGCTTAGACTAGGAAGGTTATTATTGTTATTAATTATATAAGGGGAAGGGGTGGGAGTTTATAAGTTGTACTTCTTCTCACTCCTTTTCGAAAATGTATTATATGTCTTATGTTTAAGTGTTTTGTTTATTTATTTTCTTCTGTTTTGACATTCAAATTCGAAATAAATACATCAATCAATTAATTAATTAATTAATTAATTAATTAATTAATTAAAATCCAGACTCTAATTTGGGATGTGATGAAGATGCAGCAATCCGATTCTCCATCATCAATAATCAAAAATTAATGTAACTGTGGATGGAAAAAATATTGTGAACCTGATTGTGACACAACAAAAGCATTATGTGACAACAAAGATGTCACAGTGAATGTCTCCTGCAATCAAAACCAAAGGTGGTGCAGTGAAATATTGCATATGTAACTTTTTTGGGGGCCTTTGTGTTTTCTCAAACTTAAACCGAGTTTTACATCTCAGAGGTCAGCATTAACTTCAGAGTTTGTTTAACCTGTCCTCTGGAATTCATCATTCATTCATTCACTCTGTAGACACACCTTTCCTAATGTTTTTGTCCGGCAGGCCTGGGTTACCCCCGAAAGGGACTGTGATCTTAAACTGGACCAGTCTAAAACAAGACAAAAATGTATTGTACAAATAATACTTTCTTTAGTAGAAATGTCATTTTGTTTAATGTTTCCTACTTTGCTTAGTATGTCATGTGATCAGATTTAAACAAAAGGGAAACAACAGATGACTGTACGACTAGTATACATTTGTCACTTACTATTGGGTAGTTCCACGAAAAAATGGATGTAAAGATTATCATACTCAAAACCTTTGGCAGTGGCTGTGTATAAAAAGAAAAAATAAGGTTTCAATAACAATGAGGATTGTGTAAAAAAAAGATGATAAAATGATAAGAACAGCCAATCTTCCTACTGATCTCTCCATTCATCAGGTAGCGCAGAGTTCCTACAGGAAGCTGAACAACAGAGGAAACAGTTAGGACCAACCTTATCATTCATAGTGCCTCTAACATACCATGTCCAGTAGGACAGGATAATGCCAAAAATGTCATTGGGACAAATGTAATAATTCATACATTTAGAAATAACAAATTCTTCTATTTTGATAATTATCACAATAAATGATAATACATTTATAGGCTGATTATGGTGTAGGGTGAAAAAGCAAGATAGTTATTTATGGTTTTAAGTATTCATACAAGACATAACAGGCCAAAAACATCATAAATGAAATGAGACACCTAAGACAATAAGACAAAAAATTATATAAATGGGGCACAGAGATGAGACTAAGATGAACGAACTCTTCGTAGTTACAACGTAACACACACTTGCCAAGCAGTGGAAGATGAAAAAAAAAATCTAAATGTAGAACATTCAGAAAAGATTATAATCGTAAACTTATTAAGTTTACTCACACTGTTTCTTATGACAAGCTGAAATAGCTCAGTTGGGTTGGCTCAGTTAGACTGAGGCTCTTACGGTCCCCGGTTTGATCCCAGGTGTTGGTAATACATGCAAATGCTATAATAATTTCCCCTGGGATTAATAAAGTACTCTGATTATTGTTTACCATCCAATTTGCATAGGGTAAAAAAAAGGAGGTCAACAAAACCATTATGCCCACACGCATTTCTAGTTACCATTAAGTTAATGTCTTAATTTCATGCACTGCACAGAATGACATCGCAGGGGTATTGTTTTCTAGAACAGATGCATTTGTATGCATGGTGTTTGCATAACACTGACTGTGTATGTTACTCAGTGACACTACATCAGTAAAAACAAAAGTTCCTTCACATAGAAAGGAAATGATGCCGAACAACTTACTACTTCAAAGTCTTGTCCTATTAGGCTGTTGAGGTAATCTTTGTGTCGAACATAGAGCTGTTAAAAAAAAAAAAGAAAAAAAAGAATGTCTTTTTGAACATGAACACTCAATTCAACTGTGTCTCTGAAAAACTCTGCTGAACATGAACTTACATCTTTGTACATGTTGCTCTCTTTGTCCTTTTCCTCAGTTTTCATGGATTTGGAGACATTCTCCACTGTAAGACACCAAACCTCTCTCTTATCACCCTCTGTCACAATCCTACACAATAGCATAGACAGCACATGACTTCAACCAGCATTCAATTTACCGAACAGAGCAGAATTTCATTTTCTTATCTCTCTGGACGAGTGTATTACATTGGTCTAAAACACACTCTGTGGTGTTTATGTTCATCACTCAGATGTCATCTTTGTCAATAACTAATTAAAGAGCATTCTGTTTTGCACAATTTAAAGGAGCTGTATGCATTGTATTCCAAGTAATCATAAGATGGCCCTGAAATGTCACCAGACATTAAGGAATCATGTTCATTTCAAATACTGATATCACTGACAGTAGTAGTCCAGCCAGACTATTCGCATTTGAAAAGCTAGCCCACAAGTAATGTTTATGTTGTCATCTTGTGTTTTGACCTGATGCCCCACCTATTACCTATCTCCTAATCATGAAGTCAGTAGCATTTCAGCATCCAGGTTCCCAGTTCTCACTAAACCCTAGCTGGGAACATTTCTGATCACAAATGTCTGACGTTACTAAACCTAAAAGGCTTCATTATGATTCCCAAATATGTCGTGACAAAGTAAGAAACAAAACAAGGACATGTATAGGAGATGCTTTTGAAAGATGGAGACGACTGAAAGCAGAGAAGAATTTCAAGACCAACACCAAAGTTGCTAATTTTCTCCTGGATAAGTAACATCTAACAGCCAAGTTTGGCTATTCTGCGGCAGCGGCTTCGTGCCACTGGTGCTCCAGCTACTTGCCACGGGTGCTGCAGCTTTGTGTCACAGGTGCTGCTTCATGCCCCATGTGCCACAGCTTCATGCCACAGGTGCCGCAGCTACGTGCCACTGGTGCTGCAGCTACATGTCATTTTCACCTGAGGCCCGAAGCCGCAGCATGGCACCTGTGGCATGTACCCAACGGCACCCTTGGCATGTAACCGTGGCACGCAGGGTGACTGCCACAGAATCCATGACAGTTTCTCCATATGCGTCTGCTGTCTCTCAACTCATGTGAAGTCTGTGGAATCGATGTATCTTCTGCTCCATAAATAGCGCCTATGAAGTGGGGATGTATTTTTGACAGTAGAGTCACACTAGTGAGTTAGTATTTGTAATGGAGAAAGCGTAATTGTAAAGTTACATTTCGTGTTTGTAATTTTTTTTTTCAAATCACATTTATCTGTATTCTGACAGATAAAATACACACAATACATTTTATGTACGACTGAACTCATTCAAGAGTTTACAAACGTATTTTTTGCACAACTATAGACTAATATGCATGTATTTCTACCTTATACACACGATCTTTTTGACAGTTTCCTTACACCATACTCATGCTGGGTCTGGCAATCTCTAGTCTGGTGCGCTACAGTATTTTGAATGTGACTGCAGTACCAGTTTTGGTCACAAACCTACATACAGCTCCTTTAACTTGAACATTGAAGATTTTTCTTCATAATCATTCATTAACACTGATTTGTTTCACAGATATTAAATTTTTTTGGAAGGTGAGAAAATACAGACAAACAGGACACAACATGAGTTCAAGGACATGACAGTAAACAAAGAAAATAGGCCCTTTTCCATCGCAGGAACTTTTGCAGGAACTTTCAGCATTACCCTGAACTTTGAAAAACCCTGGTGCGTTTGCACCTAAATTACCCGGGTAAAAAACTTTATTAATAATAACGGATTAGATTTATACAGCGCTTTTCTATGAACGCATACTCAAAGTGTGTACAGAGGATCTATTCGTTTGTTCTCACATTCTCCCTCTGGTGGTGGTCAACTACATCTGTAGCCACAGCTGCCCTGGGGCAGATTGATGGGAGCGTGGCAGCCAATCTGTGCCTATGGCCCCTCCGACCACCACTGAACATTCACACACATTCATACAGCAGTGTGAGTAGCAGCACTGGAGGCAAGGGGCGGTGAAGTATCTTGCCCAAGAACACAACAGCACATGGACAGAGAGGGATTCGAACTGCCAGCCCTTTGGTTATTGGATGACCCGCTCTACCATCTGAGCCATGGCCGCCCCGCACTCAACAAAAAACTTTCCCTTGGCCCCAAACCTTCCCCGAAGAAGTTCCTGGTAGGGAGATAGTACTTTTCAGATTACCAGGGATTCTTAGGGGCGGGGCTGTGTGCTGGAGAACGCTGGTGGACTACACTTGCAGCGTTTCTGTGTTCTGTTCACCCGCCACAATTTCATTCATTCTTTATTTCATTTCCACAAGCTTTGTATTTTGATAATTCGGAAAATGGACCAAAAGAGAAGCTACGACAAGTGGACAGATGATGAGGTCCAGGCTCTTTTGAGCGTTTTTGCGGAGGAGGAAATTCAGATGGACTTTGAATCGCCAACACGAAACGATCGAGGTTTGAGTAAAATTATCCAAACCTGTGGCTCATTTGTGCCCTTGTCCATCATCTACTGCTCTTTACAATGGCCCTTGTAAGACATTTCACATGTCACATCACACTGGTAGGAATCTGTCATCATGTGTTCTGTTAGTCATTTTTGCATTTTTATTACTTTTCATGTAGAAAAGCGAAAAAGGGACCGTGGAGTTCCAGACTGGCTGTCCTTGACCAGCTGGTCCAGACACTGGTCCAGAAGCCCGAACCTTTCACACATGTTTATTTCCCTTTTAATCTCAAGGCCCCTTGTTTTTTTGTTTTTTTTGCACCTTTTGTTTTGTTTCAATTTTTAATTAAAAAAAAATTCTAACCTAATATTGTCTGCTCATTTACAAGGCATCAAAATATTAGAAGAATATAAGTACATTTATAAGTAATATACAGTTGAATTAATGCAGGCATTTTGAGTAAATATGATTTAAGGGTTGAACCTGGACTATACCTATAAAACAATAGAAATGAAAAAGAACCATCCATCACACTTAAAGTTAGATGTGATTTAGTTTAAGGAATGAGAAGTTAAAAATACATGTTCTACCATTTTTAAATAGAAATCAAGGACATGTAATGATGGTTAACTTCATTTAAAATGTATTCCAGATGGATTAAGTGACTCCACAACCAGCAAAACATTAAACCCAAACCGTCCATTTCAAGTACTGTGTCATTTTATTGTGCTAGAGCTTAGTTTCTGAATGTACATGAACTGTACTGCAGTTTCTTTTACTGCTCCCCCATATATCATCAACATGATTTGAATAAATTACCCTGAACTTTGGTGTGCGATGGAAATGCAATTACCAGGAATTCTTTTACCCAAATAAGTTCCTGGTAAATAAGTTATATAGAACATCAACAGGACACTAAGGGTCTTCATCTAGAACTCAATGAAACAATGGAAGACAACCCAAAGCCAACTCAAAGCCAATTGTGCAAGTGAGTATCAAATGCAGCATATACCAAGGAGATGCTCTGTCCCCCCTGCTGTTCTGCATAGGCCTAAATGACCTCAGCTAGATCATCATCAAGAGTGGCACTTGGGTACTGGTTCTGAAGTGGAATAACCATCAGCCATCTCTGTACATGGATAACATCAAGCTGTATGCCAAGAGTGAGCGTGGCATCAACGTTTTGTTTGATTCACTTCAGTAGAATCAACAGCAACGACATCGGGGTGTCAGTCAAACTAGATAAATATGGGCAGAGGGTATCTAGAAGAGGAAAGGTGATCATAACTAAAGGGGTTGAACTACCTAAAGGTAGCTTTGTGGGGATCCCACAGGCAAATGAAAACCATGAGGAGGCAGCTTGGAGGTCAGCCACAGCCAAATAACTACAGGGGGTAAGGCAGATGCGGAGGAGTCAGCTGAATGGCAAGAATAAGATCCAGGCCTTTAACAACTGTGCCCTACAAGTAATCAGATACCTCGCTGGCATAATATCCTGGCCACTGGAAGAGATAAAAATCCCCAACATGAAGACAAGGATGCTCCTTACAATGCATGGAGGTTTTCACCCTGCCTAGTCCAGTATCCTGAGGAAGGAACATGTGCCACACGTGGGACACTGTGAACTTGCCTGTAGGGCTCCTTGTCTTTGTTGAAGTCTGGCTTCACAATGACTGTTCCATTTTCATCTGTTTTTATGGTTACCAGTACATATTCATTGTTTTTGTCACCCAGCCTGAGAAAGAAAAAATACAAACAGAAAAGCACACAAGAACCAATTAAACTTGAATGAGATCCCCACTGTCTCAGTGACAGCACATAAAAACAAGAGCAAAATTTTTGAAGGAAAATGTTTACATGTCTTTACATTCCGGCAGGGTTAGATCAATCAAGATCACTGAATACAGCTAGTTAGTTGACATCAGTATTAGTCTCACAAGGTTATTGATGATTTAAAACAGGAGTTGGCAATTTGTCTCATTTTCACCCATAAAATGTTGAGTGGTTGAGTCACTGAATTTGCCGATATTAAAAAATATTAACACTGTCATTGATGTGTTTCATCACAGTGAAGTCACTTTACATATCAAAAAACATCTGCCACCGGCCTTTCGGCCGGTAAGCTAAAAACCAGTGATACCCCAAACCGGTGATAACCGGTGATACACCAAACAATGTTTGGTGTATCACCGATGTCGTTGCTGTTGATTCTACTGAAGTGAATCAAACATTGTTTGGTGTATCACTTCTTACTATTTTTTACACAGACACTGTCACTGGTTGCCTGGCTTAACAGCAGTGAATTGTAAATAAGTGTTGTGTTAAGTAGGATGGTAATGAGAGAAGCGCAGTCTCCACGTTACCTTCCAGGAGGACCAAGATCTGCGTTAATGTACATTGTCTGCATGGCATTGTTCACCACATGGCAGCTCCTTACAAATTCCTCTGTGGGCTCCCACGTGATCAGCTTTGACTTTGGGATGGTTAAGTCCCTGCAAACACATGACATCATCCAAATTTTTCATGTTAAGGCATTTAAAAAATACAGTCTAGTGTTTTGAATTTATTAAACACAATACAGGTAAAAGTTAAACACAGGGACTGTGTATTCCATAGGCAAACCAAAATACTCCTCAACACAGTTTGACCTTAACCCTTTCATGCATAGTGGTCACTACAGTGGACAGTTATTCTACAGCTGTTCTCTTGTATATTCATGGATTTTGTTGTTTTAGTTTCACATCAGCCAACATATTGGATGCTTATGCATCACCCCATACACTACAATTAATAACATTACTGTAATTTGCTGTTCTTGATAAACCTGATCTAACATGTTTGAGTGAAAATCAGTTCCTTGTTATTGTTATTAGACTGTAATTAACAAATTTTTTTTTTTTTTTTTGCATATTATCTCCATGAAGTGAATAACAACTACTATTCGAGTATGTTAAAATGTGAGAAAACATCACATTAGCAGCATTGAAATGTTTTTATTTCATAGTTTTCACACAGTATATCAGTAAATACATGCTTCTTTGCTTCAAAAATTAAACACATGGTGTCCAGCTGAGTGGACATTTTTGCAACTCCATGAAAAATAGCTTAATATAAAAAATGTATCACATTGTTTTTTTTTAATGCCTAAAGAGGAATAAAATCCCTAAAAAAAACAAAAAAAACAACTTGATTAAAGTTCTTGTAATTCATGCATGAAAGGGCTAAATACGTCATTAGACGTGTGACCCACATGTTGTGTCTGTCCTGGCGTCTGTGTCTCACATTGGCCATCCTTTCAGCTAGCAGTGTGGGGCCCACTTCGGTAGAGGTCAGTATGTCAGAAGAGTTTTTCTTTGAAGATCAAAAGAAACAAGCCACTTTCAGACACAATAATGAAGTGATAAATTGTAACAAAAAAAAAAGTTTCAATATTAATTTTGACATAGAACCAACATAAGGTAATAAACAGGATAAAATATAATGTTTTTGTGCCTTTGTCGATAGGGGCTTTGGCAAAAGAAATCAAATTGTACTTTAAGCATATGAATGACTGGACAATTAAGGTCACAAACAATATGTCAAAGCCTACCAGTTGCTTCAAAGGCAGAGAGTTGGTGTAGCGGTCATAGTCACTGCAAGTGAAAATCCTGCGATTTCGTCGACCCTTAGCTAGGTTCAGGGCCTTGATTTCTGCATGGTACTGTCGGTCCAGAGGGCTCTGTAGGACCTCTTCATTTTGAAACAATTCCATCTCATACTGGATCCACATAAGTGACATTCATAAACAACAAAAAGAAATGGCACCTGGCTTAAATATAGCACACAAAGATAGAAATAATTACTCAGCATAACTGCATTACATAAAATTCAAATCTATAAGAAAACTAGTAAAATCTGAGGAGACCACTTGTTCAACTACAACGGTAAAAACAGTTTTACCTGACTGAAGAGTTTCTCCAGCCAACCCACCACCAGCTCCTCCTCACTGTCACCTATTGACACACAGGATACTATTACACACAACTACAGTTCAGTTGCAATTTCTGGATTCACTCCATTTAGTAAACAGTTACATTTACTGTACTGCATTATTTATCTAACACCACCTGCATGTCCTTGTGAGGAGAGGGTTTCCAGTTCAATGTCTCCTCTGTTTTGCTGGGTCAGGACTTTCTGCTGAAGGTGCTGGGAGATGACTGCAGCGGAGGTCAGTCTCTCAATCCGCACCCTAAGTAGAAAAAATGAACATCATGCTGTGAAAATTAATTCTGGAAACCTCACCCTTTCTAATTTTTCTGTACTTATACCTACAAACTACCATTTGCAAAGATAATTCTAGCAATAACTTTACTGACAATTACAGCTACAGTTGTCACTGAATGTAACATCTGTACAGTCTGCACATTTGTATTGATATTAGACTCTTTTTTTTTCGTGTGTTTTTACTTGACTTAATTGTCAATTTTTAGTCTTGACTGCTTTTATAATTGCTTTCTGTATTTATAATTCTGGGCACTTTGCAGAGCATGAAAAACAAAATTTCGTCGCACTATACAGTTACATATTCGCAACAGTAACAAAACTTATTCTATTCTAAAATTAGCTGACTCTTGACAATGCGCTAGCTGCTTACTTTATTCTGAGGTTTTTTATAGAATCGCGCGTCCGGTAAACAGCTTCTCCGGTGTTTATATTCCAACCGTCTGCCATCAGTATAAGATTAGCTAAATTCGCTATGTTCAAATTGAAATGCTAAAGCTATTTGACCGAGGATTAGCTGCTTTACGTAGCAGTTGTCGTTCAAACTTTGTCTACATTTGTATAGCTAATCGGTCTCGCAATAAGTAAATCTCTATATGTAAATGGAAACACAGAAGTTACAGCGAAGAAAGGAGAGAAGCAAACGAGGTACCAGCGAGACACTAGGATAACGTTAGCAACCAGACCAAAAAAAAAAAAAAAAAAAAAAACTAAGCCGTTGCCATAGAAATAATCTATCCATTTCCGTTTCCCTTTCTGGCAGACTCGGCACAATTTAATGCTCTGCTGCCTACTACTGGTGAAGTAATGCCATTGCTACTTTTCCCCACTTCCCACAGCAGATTTGGAAAGGGATATCCTCGGTCGTTTTAAAGCATATCTTCAATCAGCTGTGTTGCGTCAGAGGGGAAATTTTCTTATTCTGCTAATAACCCCGCTCCCCGAGTGGGAAGTAGGGATATTGTTTTTGGTTCGGTTTGTTTGTTTGTTAACACTCTAGCAGCAAAACTATTGGTTAAATTCATACCAAATTGGGTTTATGGATTGCCAGTGACCTAGAATAGATGTCATCACATTTTGGGAAAAGTAGGTTGATGTTTACATTTTTTATGAATTTTTTAAATATTTTTTTCCCCATATACTTATAATGGGCAACATTTCACATCTATAAAAACATCAATTTTGTTTCAATTTACTTCAAACTTGGCACACATACAGAGGCAATTGATAAGCTGACATCATCACACATATAGACATGATGACATCATCTGGATCGATGCTAAAATAAGCTACAATATGTGTGAAGGGCAGGGGTTGTTGTGCCTGGCCCCACTTGCTGATTAATAAAATCCTTTGTACCTCAGCATGACAAGACAATCCATTAGTACATGCAGAACACTTCACAGTAGGCAACTTACAAATGTGTCACAAATGCACTCATTGGCACTTGAAACACCTCAAGTCTAGCCTCTTTCTATTTATTTATTTATTTATTTGCTTTATCTTTACTTTAACTACTTTATCAATTATGTAGACAAAAATTTAACAGAATTAATTATCTCAAGAATACTTCAAAATTCAGTGTAGACTACTTCAAGAGATTCAAGCCAAGGTTTTGGAATGACCCTGACAATCCACAGACTTAAACAGCATTGGAAATTTGTGGGTAGATCTTAAAAGACCAAAGTGGCCCAAGAATATTGCACATTTGCTACAAAAAAATGTTTCCATTCTGTGATATCTTCAAAGGGGAGATCTTATTAAGTAGTGCGTGTGTATTGTGCCCACAGTTTTGCACATGCAACAGTTTTGTATTTATTCAATCATTCATTCATTTTCCAAACAGTCTTCAAGAGGGTGACAAGGATGCCAGGACCTATCCTCGTCATTTGTGTATTTACTTATTTAATTGTATTTATTTCATAGCGGTGTTCCCGGCCACTAACTCTCAATGTCAAAGTCTCCCAATTCCATATTAAACAAAATCCAAATATTCCTTGAGCTAAAAGTCTCAAGAGAGGCAGGCTGGTTTACATTCCTTCCATTTTAGAAGTATTTCAGTTCTGCCTTTCCCACACTTAGGGTCAGGGCCCTTATTAGTCAGTCAGTCAAATGTATTTATATAGCATTGCATCATAGCCAAAGTTATCTCATGACACTTTACATTTAGAGCTGGTCTAAAGCAGACTCTTGAGCCAGTTTACAGAAACCCAACAGAATACTCCAGGAGCAAACACTTGGTGACAGACACAGAAAATCTTCCTTTTATCAGGCAGGAACCTCAAACAGACCCCAGCTCTTGGAGGATGGTTGTCTGCCTTGACCAGTTGGGGTTAAAGAGAGAGGGTTAAAGGATGAGAAAGAGAGAGGGAGAGAGAGAGATTGGGGGAGGGGTGGGGCACATGGATGCACAGCAAACTGAATTAGAACTGTTAAAAACTAAAACAGCCGGTGCTAGTATAATTACCAATAGCTAAAACAAATGTCTATAACTGTAAATACTACAACATATATGGTGGCCTGAGAAACTGGAATAGAGAGAGTGAGCAAAAGGAATGGCCTGGGTATATGGGCTCTGCATCAAGTCAGCATAGGTAGACTGGCAGGAACTCAACAGGAAACCTTCAAAAAGAGCCATTTCAAACTAAAAATAAAAAAAGTTTATGGTCTTACCTTTATTTGTACATGAAATCCATGCGCCGATCCTGGTGAATTAAAGTGTATAAAAAAGAACGAAGAAGATTATAAGCGCGTGAATCTGTGGACTCACAGGCGCCATCTATCATGAGGCAGGGGTACTGTTTGCCTCCCCTAGTGACTTTTTCACAGCGGTTTTATGATTAATCTGCGAGCCTAAACACATTACAGAAATACATTCCATACATTATGCAGATTATGGAAGGATAGAGCATATAATCAGAGTGTTTGAAAGCATTTTAACTGCGATATACAGAGGGACAGCGACACAATATTTTCATCGGGTACCAGCAGAGTTCATGAGGGGAGGAGACAGTTCTCCTGGAGGCACAGCACAGCGCTGCCTCACGGCGCATCTCCTCCCTGTATTTGAACGGAGCATGTGGAACTGCTGCTATTCTAATTGACAAAAAAAAAAAAATAATAATAATAATAATAACAATATTGGATTCGAACGGAAAATGAGTTTATAGGACATACCAGCTGACAACTATCAACATTTATTAGATTTTATAGTCAAGTTTTTTTTTCTTTTCAAGATTGACAAGGGAGGCTCTGCCTCCCCTGCCTCCTCTGACTGCACGTCACTGCAGAGATGATCCAGGGAAAACCTGTGAGGCAATAAAACTGTCCTACTAGTGAAAACAAGACCCTTGAATTGCTGCATGTCAATGTCAAACAGGCTTAAAGAGCTATTGCTCTACCACCACAAGGCAGATCACACCACAACCTGATGTTTCTACTGTCATGTTACAAACCTTGTTTAGGTTTAGGTTAGGTTTAGGTTAGTTTATTTCAGACACAGACATAATACAAAACATGAAACAAAAATAATAATAAAAATAATAATAAATTATACACAAATAAAAAAATCAAATAATAGAAAAAAAAGAACAATTGTTGTGCCTGAAAGGGAGTAGGAGGAAGCCACTGCTTATCCAGTCCTACCCCCTAATTCCAGTCCTCAGACTGTTAGTGCTGAATCACTTGATATACAACATAAAATTGTGATTATCTACATAAACATATACATACACACATACAGTTACATACACATATACATACACACATTCAGTCACATACACATATACATACACACATACAGTCACGTACACATCTACATACACACATACAGTCACATACACATCTACATACACACATACAGTCACATACAGACATAGATACACACATACAGTCACATACACACCAGTTTATTGTCTACCGCTGTACACACACGTCTGCACCCCCATGTTTATATATACACACCATACAATAGAACAACCTGACAATCCAATTAATGATCATACCCTTCCTTGAGCCAGATATTGTGAAAATAACATTTCTTTGTACATTTTTTGGAATTTCTGAATATTTGGACACTGCTTGAGGTCTATCCCCAACCCATTCCAAAGCTTGACCCCACACACTGATACACACAAACTTTTCCTGGATGTCCTGACTGCTGGGACTTTGAAATTCCCACATCCCCTCAGGTTATAGCCCCCATCTCTATGGGCAAATAGTTTTTGTATGTTGGCTGGTAGTTGATTTTTATTGGCTTTATATAGAAGTTGAGCTGTGTAAAAATTTACCAAATCATTGAGTTTTAATAGTTTTGACTGCAAGAATAATAAATGAGTATGATCCAAATAGCCGACTTTATGCAAGACTCTGACTGCACATTTTTGTAATATGAAGAGAGGGTGTAGAGTAGTTTTATAGTTATTGCGCCATAATTCTTTGCAGTAGGTTAGGTATGGCAGGACCAGACAACAATACAATATATAGAGTGCCTTATAATCCAGGACGTGTTTAGCTTTGTTAATGATGGAAATGCTTTTGGATACTTTTGTTTGGATGAATTGGATGTGTGATTTCCAGCTTAATTTATTGTCAATAATTATACCTAAAAATGTGTGTTCTGACACTATTTCTAACGGAACGCTATCTATGCATATTCGTAATTCTGAGGTTTTTTTATAATTGCCAAACAACAATGCCCTAGTCTTGTTTATATTTAGCGATAATTTATTCATGTCCATCCATAATTTTATTTTGGTTAATTCATTATTTATCATATCAACCAGTTTATTATAATTATCATTAGAATAGAATATATTGGTATCATCTGCAAATAATGTTAATTTTAAAGCTTTAGATACATTGAATATATCATTTATATATAAAATAAACAATTTGGGCCCCAATATTGAACCTTGAGGGACCCCACAAGCAATGTCCAGACATCCAGATGTATACTCACCCATCCTCCCATACTGCTGTCTCCTCGTCAAATAGCTTTTGAGCCAATTCAAGGCCACTCCCCTAATGCCATACCTTTCCAATTTATTGATTAAAATTGAGTGATTAAGTGTGTCAAAGGCTTTCTTTAAATCAATAAATATTCCTGCTGCGTATTTTTTTATTATGCAATGCATTTGTAATCTCTTCCACTGCTTCCACTATTGCCATTGAAGTTGACCTCTTTGCTCTAAATCCATACTGACTTTCATTTATTATGTCATATTTGCTTAAAAAGTTGTCTAGCCTATTATTAAATAATTTTTCCAGAATTTTTGAAAATTGTGGGAGCAGAGAGACAGGTCTGTAGTTTGTGAAGATGTGATTGTTCCCATTTTTATATAAAGGTTTAACTTTTGCGATTTTCAGTTTGTTTGGGAATGCACCAGTTTGAAATGACAAGTTACAAATATATGTTAGTGGTTTCAAAATACTAATTATTACTTTTTTGACTAAGATCATGTCTAAGTCATAACAAACTGTAGAGGTTTTATTTTAAAATTTATTAGCAGTGGTTAAGATCTCAGACTCAGTCACAGCAGAGAGAAAGATTGTGTTTGGGTTACTTTGTATAAGTGGTTCATTTTGTTTATTGGTTCTAATATCAGGTATTTTTGCTGCCAATTCTGGGCCAATGTTAACAAAAAACTTGTTGAAATTATTCACTACAGCATTCATATTATAATTGTCACCAGTCCTACCAATGAAATAATCTGGATATGTATTCTTTTTTACACCATCTTTTATAATGCTGTTTAATATACCCCATACCCCTTTAGTATTACTCTTATTTTCATCTAACAGTTTAGTGTAGTATAATTTCTTACTAGATCTTAATATGGTGGTCAACTTATTCTTGTTTACTTTATATTTCTTCTCTGATTCCTCTGTCCATAGTTTAATAAATTGTCTGTAGAGAGTATTTTTCTTTTTACAAGCGTTTTGTAATCCCTTAGTTAACCAGGGACTCTTTATACGTTTATTCTTTATATTATATTGTCGCATAGGACAGTGTTTATTATGTAAAGCATTGAATATTTCAAAAAAAATATTGTATGCTGTATTCACATCTTTCTCTCCATACACTGTGTTCCAGTCTTGTGCCAACAAATCCGAGTTGAGGGCTTTAATTGACCCTTCAGTTTGTACTCGTTTGTAAATATATTTGTTTGTAGTGTTATTTTTCCTGTAGTTGATATCATGCAGGGTGAATACTGGTAAATGGTAGGTTATATCACAGACCAAAAGTCCACTGATATTGGAATACTCAATGTTATTAGTAAAAATATTGTCAATGAGAGTTGCACTGTGAGATGTAATTCTACTGGGCCTAGTAATACATGGAAATTGACTCATGCTGTACATCCTATTTACAAATTCAACCGTCATTTTGAGTTTAATTGGATTTATCAAATCAATGTTGAAATCTCCACAAATGAAAATGATTTTGTTACTTATTTGTGAGAACAATTTTTCCATCCAATCATTGAAACATTCAACACTCGAACCTGGTGCCCTATATATGCAGCTTATAATGACATTTTTCTTTTTTTCGTTATGAATTTCAACTGATATACATTCCAGTACATCTTTGACTGCTATTGTCATATTATCAATTATTTTGCATTGCAATGATTTGTCAACATATAAACTACTCCACCACTTGCTTTATTTAATCTGTTTACATAATGAAGTTCATACCCGTCTAACTCAAAGTCCACTCCTTTGTCCATATTAAACCATGTTTCAGAAACTGCTATAATACTAAAGCGATGAACAAATTGACATAAATATTCTTTGATGGAGTTGAAATTAGAATACATGCTTCTACTATTAAAATGAATGATTGACAATTTACCTTCTGACTAAATTGAACGATAATATTCCTCTTCAGTGTAGTAGTTACAGTTAATAATAGTGGATGAAAAAAACATGTTGGCTGGGTCAATATCCTCTTCCAAGTGTAATGTATTGTGATCGGTGTCAGAAAATAGATTCAGTTCCATCGTTTCAAATCCTTGAAAGCAGCTCTCTGTCATTCATGTCTTTTGAGGTAGATGAAATGTTCCTTAGTTCAGATGTCCTTGTTTACATACAGCTACAGCTGCCTCGTACCTCATTGAACATGAAGATGAGTCTCAGTCATATTTACCCAGCTCCTCCAGGGTTCTGACTACCAGAACCTTGGCCTGTTCTGGTGTTCCATTGAGTTTAATGAATATTTTACAGTTACTGACCCACGTACTTTGAATTTTGTTTTGCTTCCTCAGATATCTGGCTTTCCTGGCTATTTCAGCATTCCTTCTGGTTAGGTGATCATTCATGTACACATTCGATCCTTTCAGCTTCCGTCCTTGTTTCAACAAAGCAGTCTTATGTTTCCTGTTCACAAACCTCAGGATCACGGCTGGTGTGTCATCTTTCCTCCTGAGGAGAGGGTGGCATGCCTCGACACAGTCCGAATCCAGCGTAATCCCTCTGGAGTCGAGAAACGCCGTCACTTGTTGCTCCGCTGATGTCATCTCCAGCTCACCGGGTTCAGCCCCGCTGTCTGCAGTCACCGCTTGAGTGTACGACCGGGGTTTAATCTGGAGCCCAGTGATGACCACGTCGTTCATTCTGGAGTATTGCTCCAGGTCATCTACTCTCCTCTCCAGGTCCACTATCCGTTTATCTTTTTCGGCGTTCTGAAGGCGTAGCAGTTTCACCTCCTCAAGTAGCTCCAGGAGTTGTTTCTGTTGCGTCTTTACAACAGTTACATCCCCTGAGAGAAAGTCGAGTGACTTTTTAATATCATCCGCCTCCTCCAATGCTGTGTTCTTTGTTGGACCCGTTGTGTGGATCTTTTATTGCAGCATCATATGTACTCCAGTGATTAAAGTACGTGAAAATAACGTAAATCTGAAGATGACAGCTGTCAACATCCGCTGTTTGGGTTTTCAGGTTCTCCCGCGCATTCACTGCACGCATGCGTAGCTTCTGCTTCTCTTTTTGAGAACCGGATCCCCCTTGTGCACAGAGACAGCCTGACAATACCCAAACTGTCAGGAAATGGACACTCGAGGCTAAAAAAAAAAAAAAAAAAAGTCAAACTTTGCCTATGAGCAAGATAAATTACATATTCACAAAGGTCTGTAGGGCTCGCACTGTCTAGATTTGCTGTGATTGGCTGAAGGAAAAATGTGTCTGAATATGCAGCACTTACAATAGGCTACTATTCAACATGACCCATTCCTTTAAACTGTCTCCCCATCCTTGTTTACCTCCTCCTAGGAAAAATTTGCTCTTACATCCAGCTTTTTTTTTTTTTTTTTTTTAACATGTTTTTACCAATCAGCATCTTGGAGACAGATATTGTCTCCTTCTCCTTCCTCCTACTCCTACTGTTCAAGTGTGATTTTCATTGAACTGCTGAGTAGTTAAAGCTGTGGGAGACTTTCGTCACCGGTTACCTACCGGCTCTGTTTGTAAACAAGTCGTTTGTTTATGGTGGAGTACACTTCTAAATTGTTCACCGTGAGGGAAGAGATTCAGGTGCGTAATCACAGAAAGACTTACGGATTCGTGACACTTAGGCTTACAGATTTGATGAAAAATTGGTGACGAAAGTCTCCCGCAGCTTTAAGACAAGTCAATGGACAAACCCTCCTTTCCAGAAGGTGGCGCTAATGCATCAGACCTTACTGTCAATCAACAAAAAAGACAGAAGGAGCCAATCGGAAAGCCTGGCGGGTCCTGAGCTGCGTTGATTCGCCAAAACTACAGAAAAAATCAAACAGCCAACTAAGCCTGTATATTAAGTATACAATGCGTTATGGCTTCGTTTGTGACAGAAGTCCTCGCCAGCTCTGGCAAACTGGAGAAAGAAGACCTGTCCAGCAAAATTAGCAAAATGTCACGCAAGGTGGAAGACACGAAGGTAATCCGTTAGCCATGTTTGCTAGTGAAGTTAACAGTACACGTTAGCATATTAGCCGTAGGCTTGCCAGCTAAATTTGAAGATGATCAAGCATTTCCTATCACATAGCGTTAAACATACTATTCTCCATTACATATCACCACTATGTAAACAGTAGCCAAAGCAGTTAGCTTTACGGACTGCGTTAATTAACAGGCTTCTGTAAAGCGAGATCAAGAGCATTCGTGCTAGCTAGATTATGGCAGTGCAGCTGAAACATCGACATCTAGATGAACATTCTCGACACGACGTCTTTACTTCAGTCTATGCTGATATACAATAAACTAGCTGCCTGTAATCAATAATGGTATCAGCAACAATACTATATTGATAGTGTCCATAAAATACGTAGCCTACAGACAGTGTTTATGAATGGACATCTGTTTTTATTGATACTCATTTTAGGCCTTTCAGTTATTCTTTTTGCTCTCCAAGCTGAAGCTCGGAGCTGTCAGTTTTATACTTTCTTATGATCGCTGCTTGTAGTTGGTTTGTATATTTCTTGCTTAACACTGTCTAAAAGACTGCTCACACATTGAAAGCTTCGCCATTCCGAATTCTGTCGAATTACTGGTACAAAAGTAAATTCACAGCTGTTCAAGTTTTTAAACATTTGTGTACTGCAGAGTAGATAAATCAAATTTATATAAAATGTAGAATATGTTAACGTTTGAAGTGTAGTGAAAAGTGGAATAATTTCCTGAGATAAAGTAAAGTGTTTAATGTAACATTAAATGAAAAACATGATACCAGTAAGCACCTCAGAACTAAAGTATGTCTCATGATTCAGCATGCAGCACAGTTTTTGCCATCTGCCTGTGCTCAAAATAAAAAGGAACTTTTTGTTGTTTTTTTTAATTCTGTATTTAACATCATTGTCTTTTACTTATGCTCCCAAGGATAAAGTTTGTGACATGATGAATAAGAGGTATAGCGATTTCCTGCCTAGCCTTCAATCATCTGAGACATTAATGGGACATGTGGATGAGGTTTCCAAGGAAATGGAAGGTCTTAAAAACTGTATTGAGAATGAGGTATGTGTAAGGTTTATGTGGTACTCTACACTTTAGACAAATAATAAACATCTAAATTCCAATGCGATGAAATACTGATGTAAATATTTATCAGCAAATGTTTAAAAAATTCATCATTTAGCCACTGTTTTGATTGGTTGATTTGTCTCGTCAGGTTGAATTGAGCTGGAAAAAGCAGCAGAATATGATATAAACTTTTTTTTTTTTCCATTTATGGACAAAAGTACCTCCTGCATATTTGTATGTGATTTTTTTTTTTGCCATAGAGATTTCCCTGAATATCTCCTGTCTGACATTCACACCTACACATTCAACTCTTCCTGACCTCCTCTCAGTACTTTTCAGAATTGTTTCAGTTAGAAATAATCTCAGACTGAGAGGGGATGTAATAATTTTTTAAGATGATACTTTACCTGGAACAGCAACTGGCTTCATGGAGAAAATTTGTCATTTGCAAAAAATACTGTTGTAGTGTAGAATTGTAAATGTTAGGCATTACTACAAATTAAAGTTTAATTTTGGAGAAATCACATGTTCTCCTTTCTTATATGAAGTTTATGTCTGTTTTGCTCTGAGGAATCGTTGATTGCTTACAGTACTCTGAACATCAAAAACTGCTTAAACTAATATCCACAATAAGACTAGTTTGTTTTTTACAAAAATTGCTACACGTACTCACGTTCTTTATTGCTGCTCATTTTCTCCTCTACTACTCCTACAACATTGCAATGCTACATACTATTAGCTTAGACATGTAGTACACATACAGTACACACTTCACATGAGCACATGCAGATTTCCCTTACAGATCACATTAAGGCCTTATGGGAAAGATTTACATGTGTCTGACTTTGATTGAATGAATCAATAAATGTGGAAGCATACAGATACATTGTTTCTATAGACAGTGTATCTTGGTCTGACATACAGCTGTCTGTTCAGTGTTTGGATGAATATAACTGTGTGCTGTTTGTGTGAATGGATGCAGGTGCAGCAAAATATCCATGTTGCTGTGGTTGAATATGCCAAACTGAAGCAGCAGCTTGAGAAAAATACTGACATCATATCAATACTTGGACACCTAAAAGACGTATGTTACACACATACAAGTACTAAATGTTTATAACAGTGTTTGTGAAAATGTTGCAAATTGCTCAGAAACTCTTAAGACAGGCTCACAAGCTTTTCTGAGTATACTACTACTGCTACTACTATTATTGCTACTTGCAATGTTATATTACTAATAAAGTGATGTGTATGAACCAAGAAACTAAAGAGGTGGTTGTATTAGAAATGTATAGAACTATGCTGGCAGTGAAAAGGAGTTTCATGTTTTAATATTGTTGTGGCTGTACCTGTGTCTCAGTTTCACAATGCAATGGAGGAGTTCAACAAAGCCTTATTGGAGAAGAAGTACGTAGATGCAGCCAACTTGCTGGAAAAGGTACAGAGAGATTCACCACAGAATCTTAAGCAATAATATGGGAACATTTTTAATTTTTTTTTTTTTTTTTTTTTACTTTATTTCAGCCCCACACTTTCATTTCTGTTAGTGCAGCTAGAATTATAATATAATTTAGTAATGATCCAGAAAAACAAAAACACATCAGTACGACTATGAGTGGAGTAGCATAGAATGGTATTTGGTCAGTTATGGATACAGTGTGAGCCACATGATGACAGCCTTGCACTAGCCATATTATTTGCATCCAATAACATATCACAGAGTCATGATAGACGTTCCACTTTAAAATAACATTTCTGAAGCATTGGTGGCATTTGTGATATTTCAAGTTTTTTCATATTGATTATAATGATTCTGTCTCAATGGATTGTCTCTTTCAGGCAAGACTCAGTGTGGATTCACTGAAGAGTTCTCAGCTGCCCTTGCTCAGTGCTCTCAGCTCAGAGTTGACGGTGCAGAGAGAAAACTTAGTGTACCATCTTGGAGATGAATGGAGGCGCCTTGTCATCTGGACATTACCTTCTTCCAAGGGTAAGAGTTGTTGAACTATATTGATTTTCCTCTTAACCCATAAAAACTCAAACATCCACCACTGACCAAAAGCATCTACTGATCTAAAATGTTCAATAACTTTTGAACCACTAGTCCTGTCAATACATGTAAATGACTGAAGTAAAATACGGTTTGTCATCTTTTCATGGTCATCAGATATGACCTATTTGGACGTTTAGGGGCTCTGTAGTGAACATGGGAACACCATCATCTTCTACAACATTGATTCATCAGTAAAACCCATGGGGTTTGATAAATAACAGTGAATGGAGACACCTGTATTTATGTTTGGTTCATGATATATTTTGTTGAAAATGTCACTTTATCTTCTTTTTTTCTGATTTGATCTAATAACCTTTTTAATTTACTTTGAGCATTTATGAACATCTACATGATCAGTAAATTATGTATAGGAAAACACATAATTTACACTGAAAAATGCAAAATGCAGAGGATTAAATTGTAATAAATGGTCATAAACCACTTGGGAAAGAAAAAAAAATCATTCGGAAGTTGTGACAGAAATAGTTGTGGGATTTTAAATGTTAAATATCTTTTGTGGTGTAGGTTTTATTATTAAATATTTTAGCAGTTTTCCATTTTGCTAATGGTGTAGTTTAAGGTACAGAAATAACTCCTCGAGCTGATTCCAGTTTCTCTATTTTAAAAAAGTAGAGAGATTGTAGTAATTAAATTTTTGCCGCGGGGTCCGTCAGAGATTTTGGTCCATCCCATTTCTTGGACACTTTTCTCCCAACTCTTTTCAAATTTCATGCACATGTGTTTTTTACCACTATAGGAGAAAAGTTTGTTGGCTGAATTTCAATTTTTGGATTTTTAAAAAATATATAAATTCTTTAAAATGTCATCTTAGACAGTTTTTTCAACCAATTTGTTGGACACTACAGGGTGGGGAAGCAAAATTTACAATATTTTGAGGCAGGGATTGAAAGACAGTGTATGACCAATTAGTTTATTGAAAGTCATGAGAATTTATTTGCCACAAGAAAATTTACATATAGAAAATGTTTTTATTCTATTTGTCCTCCTTCTTTTTCAATAACTGCCTTCACACGCTTCCTGAAACTTGCGCAAGTGTTCCTCAAATATTCGGATGACAACTTCTCCCATTCTTCTTTAATAGTATCTTCCAGACTTTCTTGTAATAGTTTTGCTCATAGTCATTCTCTTCTTTCCATTATAAACGGTCTTTATGGACACTCCAACTATTTTTGAAATCTCCTTTGGTGTGACGAGTGCATTCAGCAAATCACACACTCTTTGACATTTGCTTTCCTGATTATTCATATGGGCAAAAGTTTCTGAAAAGGAATGGATAATAGTGTTATATTGATGTTATAATCATATCTATGTTTGGTTTCAAAACAATTGACGTAGTGCCTGCTGAGAAAAAACAATTAAATGTTCATTGTAAATTTTGCTTCCCCACCCTGTATTCACCCAATTCTTTTCAAATTTCACATACATGTTCATGTGTCTTTTTCTAAATTTATTTATTTTTTTAAACCAATTATTGAAAGTTTTTAAAGATTGAAAGTTAAGACTCAAAATTCATCCCTGGGTAGGCAGGGTATCAGTGAGCAGGAGGGGCAAAGTGTTGTGCAACTGGGCAGGGGCATTAATAAGCTCCACTTACTTTTTCACTAGTTAAATCTATGCCTACAATGAGTGAGTATGTACCACTAAAGCACATGGATGTGTCATCAGAGCCTGCAGGACTGAAGTCCTTCTTGAAGGTGGAGCTGAAACTGAGTGTCAGTTGCAGTAAGGACTCTGAACCCAGACCACTGGCTCTACTCTGCAATGTACTCAAAGCTATGGCCATCCAGGGAGAGCTGCACAACAAGATCAAATTGTTCAGTAAGAGCAACACACTCCACACCATGCATTTACATAAAGTTGACTTTTATACAACTACATACTGACAATGTTTAGAAAGAATTACGCTTATGGTGACTATAAATGCTACAGGAAACAAAATGGCTGCTCCTATGTTGCAACTGACAGGAGACGCTGTATTTTAAGCATTACATTTCTGGGAAGGGTATATGGTCAAAAAAAGATCTGTCTTTATGCTTGAATGTTCTCTGCTATTCTCCTTGATCAGCATTGAACTAAAATCCTTCGGTGCTGGTTCGCAAGTAGAATTAACAGCTAAGATAAAATGATTTCTAACTTTAACTAGCAATCATGAAATCTAGGGATTTATCAATTGTCAGATTCTGGGCTCACCCAGGGTACCCCCAGATCCTTATAAAGCCTGAAACTAGGTGATATGTAATTTTCTGAGAGCAGGTGTAGAAAGATGCTGAAGTCTGAGTAACACTCAGAGACCTCTCTGGATTCTGGATGTGTTGTACAAGAAACGTCTATTGAAACACACTTGTGTGATAACTCCATAGGATGTTCATGAATGCAGTACTGAATCCACTTCCTGTTGTGCAACCCTTATATACTATGTATTAAACATCATAACCATTGTCTTTGATCTAAAATAGGGGATGCATTGAGTTTCTATAGTTGGTCAAACACTGTAAATCAGTGGTTCTCAACCTACAGCGTTCTGTAGATAACGCCCCCCTTACCTCATCATTATCCTCCTCATCACACCCTGACATCTATCCTCCCTCCAAAAAAAAGTTGCTGGGGGGTGGGGTGTTTGAGGAGCGGTGCAGCAAGTAAGAAGCAACCTCTAAGTGGAAGACCGGGGTAGATGGGTTGGAGGGTACAGGAGACATACATTTGCCATTGAGATATCATGCTGGTAGTAGGAAAGCGGCAGCACAAGCAGTGCTGGAAACAAAGTTTCTTCTGATATGGATACTTATATATTGTGATGAATAACACTAACACCCGCCATTTGTGCCTCAGTGCCCCCCTCTCAGCTTTCTCCTTCCAAACACCCCGCAGTGTTGTCCCAATGCCCCCTGGGGGGCTGTACTGCCCCCATTGAGAAACACTACTGTAAATAAACACTGCTCAAAAAAATTAATGGAACATTTTATCTTCTCAGTATAATGCAAAGTTGCTCTAAATCACAATTGTGTACCACTCTCAGCTTCATTGGTGTAAATGATATTGACTAAAGTTGGACAAGAGAGAACTGTGTAGCAATAGGAAGCCAAATTATTTAAGAAAGGAGCGTTGGTGTATAGATTAATTTAATTACAGATTTATAGTTGAAGATGCCTGCATCTAACTATTAAATCTTAAACTTAAATCAATCCAAAACAATAATTTGGAAACCTTGCAAAGATGGTGGAACGTTGACTGTACAGGGAACCCAAGTGTGAATATAGACAGTACACAAGAATAACTGAGGCAGCGGATTTGTACACATGTAAAGAATTTATTAACTAAACTAAGACATACAAATGACACAAAGACAAGAGACAAATACGATAAAAGGGAACAGGAGATTATGGACAGGAGAAAAGCAGACTAAATTGGCAGATAGCTATATTCAAGATATTATAACGTTAGTGAGGTTAAGTTGAGGTAAATCTACTTAAATTGGGAATAACACCAACTCAGATAAATCAGGAGCAAGTTTTCTTACAAGTTGTCACGGTACGGATGTAGCAGCTGGCACAGCTGGAGTGACACGGCAGCGGTGCAGACGAAGGGCTGGAGAGGCCTTGATGGGGAACGGATGCAGTTGGGATGTCTTCTGACGGAGTTTGAAGCAGGAACATGCGTGAAGCGACATGCTCACGCTGGAGGTCTGAAGCTCTGAAGGCTGGAGGAGGTGGACAGCTGGCTCTGGCGGCTGGTTCTGGAAAGCTCGCCAGGAGAAGTTGAGAGCCCGGAAAGATGGACAAAGCTCTCTGAGAGTGAAGGCTTGAAAGCCAACAAGTTGGAAAAGCTCTGTGAGAGCCCAGAAGATGGTAAAACTCTGTGAAGTTTTGAGAGCGACTGAGATGGAACAGCTCTTTTAGAGCCCTGGAGATGGTAAAGCTCTCTGTGAAGTTTTGAGAGCGAGGGTGATGGAAAAGCTCTTTGAGTAGTTGAGAGCAGATAAGTTGGAGAAAGCTTTGATGAAAAGTTGGTTTCATTTACTTTTATAGTTTTGCAAGAAACCAACCCGGCACGCCTTCCTCGTGCATATTGATGAGTCATCGATGCCTCGGGGCGTTGCCTTCTTTGTCTGTTTTGGCGCTAGTCCAGTCCACCTCGTGCATATTGACGAGTCATTTACATATCTCAAAGTATCACGTTTCTCTTCCCTCTTAGGAAGACAGTGGGGGAGAGGACCTTGTGCAGACTTGTAAGAAAACTTTTGCATCCTTAAATAGGATCAAATTAATATGTCAACTGTAACCTCATTCAGCATCAATAAGATAATACCATTATTCTCAGACATGTTATGAGCAGTATTACTCTTACTTTCAGTATTGTTCACTGTGACATGAACAGGACACTCATACATGATCACAGGTCAGGGAAATGGGCTTTTGCATAGGCATGCATAAAAGAGTTACCATGCTGAGTACAATCAACATTAACACATTACTGTGATACTATTAACATGGCACAGATAGAGATTTTGGTTATTCAGTCTCTGTTCGTTTCTGGGTTCATCTTCACCTCTGGGTAAACAAGAAAGATGGGACACAGATGTTGGGAGTAAGGTGGTCAACTAAGTGTAAACATTCAATTCCTGAGTTCCTGGGTGCTCTAAATTACCACGACAGGGAAGATAGCTGTGATGAAGAACAGATGACAATAGCTTAGTTTTGTCCATTTAGGTTAAGTTAGGTCCATACCTTAAAACCATCTGTCATTATAAACGTCACTTGCAGAGGATGTCCCTGCATTGACCTGATACCAAACAATCAGCATGGCTGTTCAGGAATTTGGTCTGACAAGAAGAGAAGGATCATATAATTTATAATTCTGTTTTTGACTCTGTTCACTCACTGCACCGTCATGACGCTACAACTGCAAAACAACCCCCCCCCCCAAACAGAACTTTTTAAAATTTTGTTTTGCATTTTATTCGTGCTCTTATTAGTACTGGTTGCAGGATCCATGGTCCATTGGTCCATTCAAGTTGCACACATAGGGCCAGATCTACTAAAGGTTTACGTGTGTTAAAACGTGTGCAAACTCATTGCACATGCAGAAAAATGTACAAACTGATTTACTTACAGTGCGCAATAAGGGTTGTGTCTTTCAAAGGTGCAAAATAGCGCGTCTGCATCCAATTAGTACATTTGCCACAATGAATATGCAATATGAGTTGTTTACACGCAGTTGTGCGTGTGCTGGGAGGAGAAAATGTAAATATATTAATTTAGAACACGCAAAGTGATTTATCAAACCGGAAAGCAATTTTTATCATTGAAACTGCATCTATATTTACCACATCTCAAAAGGAGGTGCAAACACTTTGGATGCATAATTGCGCACACATGGAAGTGGTTAGGGGACATTGAAATGATGAAACGAGATGCAGAGAATGCATTTTTCACCCTTGTCTGATCATTTTTGGAGTGACGAAAGAAAAAGCAATTGAGACATATGTGCCTCCCCACACACACACACGCACAAACACACTTTACAGGACTCTTTTCCACTCCTGATGATTGTGATTAAAAATACGCACCGACAAAATATGCACCGACATTAGGCTACAGTGTGAAAATTATGTGCGCCTGACAGTCACACCCAGCCACACACACGCACCTTTAAAATGAAAAATGAATGAATAAGTCATGCAATACCTTCTATAACTCCACTCAACTCATTGTTGCATTTCCATGTGTCTGGATCACTCAGCACACTGTTATCATTAGTGCTGGCGTATCCCAGAGCAGTTTTTACAGTATATTGTCTCCAGTAGTGCACGTAAAACCCTCATTTAAATAGGGCGGTCTCCAAGACTTTGCACCTGTTGTAATTTGCGCAAGCAATCTTAGTAAATCACCCACAAACCGCAGTTCCACCCCACACGCAAAATTCTAGATTGCGCAAGCAAATTAGTACACGAAAATTGGGCTCTTATAGATCCGGCCCATAGTCCAGCTCCTCCAGGAAGGTTAAGAAGTTTTCTGTGTATCCCAGTACAGTGTCAAGACCTTAAACCTCAAGACATAAGGACAAAACAAACTTCTTCTCAACCTTATCAAAGTATATAGGTTAATATCTATTCAGCAATGATAAAAAAACAGCATTAAAATGTTGGCAAGACAATTAGCCAGCATTTTATTGGATGGGATGTTAAGGGACCTGGATAATGGTTCAGAGGCACTGAGTCAAAAAGTTGAGAACGATCGATTATAACAGATAAACACTACCTTTTGGAATCAGTGAATTGACATCAAATAATTTTTCATCTACTTCTGGCCAGTCTTATTACAGAAAAGGAAAAATCTAGGACTAGGCCTAAAACAAACAAACAAACAAACAATAACTGAAAACATGAAAATTACATTAAAAACAAATGTCCTAATGAAAAGTTGTACTGATGTCCAGCACTGCATTCATTATAAGTTCTTGGTTAGATTGTTGATCAGTGTTGTGTTGTTGTTTCAGGTCAGGTGCTGCTGAAAAACATGTTGAAGCCTCTGGTGATGTATCCATCTCTGTCTACGACGGTGATAGAGCAGCAGGAAGAGGGCATTGTTCTAGCCCTACAGTGTCTGGAAGAGACCCACAAAGAGAGATCCACTCCTGCACAGGTCTACAGCAAACTGCTGCTAGTGCTCTACACACTGCACTCCCACCTGCTAGGTACAGTATTACTACCAGTCTCATGTTCAACATGTTTCTGGGAAAAGTCCATCTTATCTTGGCTCACTGCTCAATATCCATTACATTGATTGTGCTCTTTCTTTTCCAGCAGCTTTATTACCTTACTCATCTGAAAAGTCTGCACTACTTTTGGCCACTCATCATTACAGTTTTCTCCTGCTTATGACTGGAACCATCTGCAACAGTCAACAACAATCTAAAGTAGTGCAAAAGTTACCAAACAAATTTTCCACATCTTAAAGAACACAAAAATACAATTCTAAATAACACTACTTCAAGTACACAGAACTGACTTTTGTTTTGTTTTGTCTGTTGTGCAAAAGTGTCACTGACTGATTGAACAATATATTTTTAAGAGAGAAACACTTACAGTACACTTGGCATCTTTTCAGTAAAAAACAACAATAACAAAAAAAGCAGCATATTTCAAATTAAAATCACAAGCTGCAACACTGAACTTTTGTGTTTACTCCAGTTCACTTGCTTCCCAAGTTCCTGTCCTCTTTTATAGGTTGTTAGCCAGAAACACTAGTTTGTCCACAGTCTCTGGCTTTAATGCAGATCGGTGGCATGTGACAATGTTGCCACCAGTGCTAAATGCCCTCTCTGAAGGGGCACTGGTGGCAGAAATGCAAAGATATTTCTTTGCAAGGTTTGCCACCCTTGGGAAATTAGCCTGGTGCAGCCTCCACCACTCTAGTGGGTTTACTTCTCCATCAACTTCCACTGACTGCAGGTAGCTTTTTATCTCAACGTCAATGGCATCTCTGTCAGAGAGAGCAACTGGGCCAGGCTGAGTGGATGCTTTTTTAAAAAAACTGCCCAGACTTTGTTTCACCTTCTTAGGCTCTCTCTCTACAGCTCCACCAGCAGCTGCAGTACTTGTTTGTGGGGGTGACGCTGTGGTAGGTACAGCTTCAGCTTGCTTCTCAAGCAGTGCTTGAATTTCCACTGCTGCTCTGGTCTTGATGTAGTCCTTTCTGTCATCAGCTATGTATTAGTCTTTAAAGCGTGGATCAGCAAAGGACGCCATGTCCAGCAGGTCATTGGTAGCAGGGTCAGAGTACTTATCATTAAGATACTGGAGGATGGCTGTCTTCATGAGTTTTGTCAGGTCTGTGTCATCATCAGAGTGAGGAAGAATTGTATTGTTCAGTAGATGGAGCACAGGTTTGAGGTATGACACACTGGCGTACTCCTCCCCAGTCAGTGCATTGGTGAACTCCCTTAGAAGGCTGAGGGTCTTGTTCACAGATTCCCAAACATCAATGTCCTGCCAAGTAGGTACCAGATGTCTGGTCTTTTTATCTGCTTTCAGGACCTGTGATATGGCCTTCTCCTGTTCAAGAACCCGCTCTATCATTTGTTGTTGTGACCCCCACCTTGTTGGTGTTTCGGTGATGAGCCTGTGAGGAGGCAGATGTAGGTCAGCCTGGGCAGCAGCCAATTCTCTCTTCCTTTTCCATGTATATGAAAAAGCACTCAAAATCTTTTTACATACGCCAACTGCTCGCTCCACACGAGGCTCTTTCACACTTTTCTCTGTTAACAAAGATAAAAGTTATTAGTTTAGTTTCACCTACAGAGCATCAGACATCTCTTCAACAAAATATAAAAATGCTATGCTTATCTAATAACAGATTAAATTAATGAATCTGAATAATTTTACACCATGGAGGTGTGAAACTTAAAATTATCTTTATCAGTGTCCACATTGTGAATCACCCTAGGAGGCTGACACACACACACACACACAATTGAAAACTGGAAATGCAAATTATAGTGTATGATGTTACACTTTAACCTACCAATGGCGAGATGCAGCCTGTGGCTGAAGCACTGCAGTTTTCTCCAGTCATTTAGCGTCACTGCCTTCACCACATTTGTGCCGTTGTCGGTGGTAATACAGACTTGGGATTCTTCCCTGAGACTCCAGCGCATCCTTTAATCCTTCTGCTGTTGCCTCACCCGTATGGTCATCAGGGAAATACGAAGTCTGTAAGCACCTGCTGGCCAGTTTCCACTCATCAGTTATATAAGGAATCGTGAGGCTGATATGAGGCTCCATGGTGCGACTCGACCACAAGTCCGTTGTAGTCGCGTAGTATGTTAATTCATGGAGGTCTTTCTCAACTTTCTCTCGGAGCTGGCCATACAGTTGGGGCATTTCGGTCTCAGTAAAATACTTGCGGCTTGGAGGCTCGTATCTTGGATCAAGGGTTTTAATCGTGTGTATAAATCTGCTGTGTTCCACTGTTTGGAAGGGGACTATGTCTTTGCACAAGTGTGTTGTGATGGCTCTTGTTATGTCTTTCCACCGCGTGCTCTTTCTGTCATAAGGGGTAGTCTTGGAAAAGGCTTGCGCAATGGAGGTCTGCTGTTGTGTAGCGGGGGAAACTTTTTTCTTTCCTCCCGTGTTCGTAAACTGAGCTGGTGTTTGAGCCGAGCGCAGCCTCTGGCTCTCTGCATACTCAAGCATGTTTTGATTTCAAATGGTAAAATAAATTGCTCGTGTTACCTTTGTTGGCAGTCACAGTTGCTCAACATATCTTGCAGATAACATTTTTCTGCTCAACATCCGACTTTTTAAACCCGAACCATGTCCAAATCATGGATGTAGCACCAGGTTTTTTTACCAGCTCCTCCTCTGCCGTTACTGTGCTTGCGGCCATTTTCACACAGAGCCAGGTGCGATGACGTCATCAACGGTATGACAGTAGAGCACAAATCTCTACCGTGGCCAAATTTATATCATTTATACCATCATACCGTGTATACCACGCAGCCCTAACTACATCTATCACTACCCCTGTCTTCCGATGTTTATCCACCACCACTATGTCAGGCTGATTGGCCATCACCATCTTGTCAGCCTGGATCTGGAAGTCCCACAGGATCTTGGCTTGTTTGTTCTCTGTCACCTTGGGGGGTGTCTCCCATCTGGACCTTGGGAACTCCAGTCCATACTCGGTACAGATATTCCTGTACACTATGCCCGCTACCTGGTTATGCCGTTTCATGTATGCCTTGCCTGCCAGCATCTTACACCCTGCTGTGATGTGCTGGACTGTCTCAGGGGCTTCTCTATACAGCCTATACCTGGGGTTTTGTCTGGTGTGGTAGACCCCAGCCTCTATTGCTCTGGTGTTCAGGGCCTGTTCTTGTGCAGCCACAAGTAATGCCTCTGTGCTGTCTTTCAGTCCAGCTTTTTCCAGCCACTGGTATGTGTTCTCGATATCAGCTACTTCTTCAATTTGCTGGTGGTACATGCCATGCAAGGGCCTGTCCTTCCATGATAGCCCCTCGGGCTCCTCATCCTTACTGGACTTTTGTTGCCTGAGGCATTCACTTAGCAGTTGGTCATTGGGGGCCATTTTCTTGACATATTCCTGGAGGTTTACTGTTTCCTCCTGGGCAGTAGTTCTGACACTTACTAGTCCTCATCTGCCTTCCTTTTGCTTTGTGTACAGCCTCAGGACACTGGACTTAGGATGAAACCCTCCATGCATGGTAAGGAGCTTTCTTGTCTTGATATCAGTGGTGTGTATCTCTTCCAGTGGCCAGGATATGATGCCAGCTGGACTTGGGGTGAAACCCTCCATGCATGGTAAGGAGCTTTCTTGTCTTGATATCAGTGGTGTGTATCTCTTCCAGTGGCCAGGATATGATGCCAGCTGGACTTGGGGTGAAACCCTCCATGCATGGTAAGGAGCTTTCTTGTCTTGATATCAGTGGCTTGTATCTCTTCCAGTGGCCAGGATATGATGCCAGCGGGGTATCTGTTCACTGGCAGGGCATAGGTGTTAATGGCTTGGATCTTATTTTTGCCATTCAGCTGACTTTTCAGGACCTGTCTTACCCTCTGTAGGTATTTGGCTGTGGCTGACCTCCGAGCTGCCTCCTCGTGATTACCATTTGCCTGTGGGATCCCCAGGTATTTGTAACTGTCCTGCATGTCTGTAATGTTCCCTTCAGGTAGTTCAACCCCCTCAGTTGTGATCACCTTTCCTCTTCTAGATATCATCTGCCCACATTTATCTAGTCCGAATCACATCCCAGTGTCTTTGCTGTAGACCTGAGTGAGGTGGATCAGGGAGTCAATGTCATGCTCATTCTTGGCATACAGCTTGATGTCATCCATGTAGAGGAGGTGGCTGATGGTTGTTCCACTTCGGAACCGGTACCCAAAACCACTCTTTGAGATGATCTGGCTGAGGGGGTTTAGGCCTATTCAGAACAGCAGGGGGGACAGAGCATCTCCTTGATATATACCGCATCGAATGCTTACCTTGCCAGTTGGTTTCAAGTTGGCCTCCAGAGTCGTGTTCCATAGCCTCATCGAGTTCTGGATGAACTCTCTTAGTGTCCTGTTGATGTTATACAGCTTTAGGCACTCCAGTATCCGTGTGTGGCATTGAGTCATAGGCTTTCTTGGAGTCAATCTAGGCAGTGCACAGGTTGATTGCCCTGTCAACCAGTAGCTGGATTTTGGCTTCTCTGGTGTTATTGCCTATTCCTTTCTGTGCTCTGCTCATGTATTGCTCCATGTGCCTAATCATCTTAGCCGCTATGATGCCTGATACAAGCTTCCATGTGGTGCTGAGGCAGGTTATAGGCCGGTAGTTGGATGGTATTGTTCCCTTTTGGGGGTCCTTCATTATGAGGACTATCCAGCCCTGGATTAGCCACTCTGGGTGGTTTCCCAACTTTAGCAGCTGGTTCATCTGTGCTGCTAGGCGTTCATGGAGTGCAGTCAGCTTCTTAAGCCAGTAGGCATGAATCATGTCAGGCCCTGGTGCTGTCCAGCTCTTCATTTTGGACACTCTTATTTGGATGTCTGCTAGGGTGATGACTACTGGATCTTGTTCTGGAAGTTGGCTGTGCTCTGCCTGTAAGTCTGTCAGCCATTGGGTGTTAGTGTTATGTGCTGTGTGTGTGTCTATATATATATATATATATATATATATATATATATATATATATATAGATATATATATATATATATATATGTATGTATGTATGTATGTATATATATATATATATATATATATATATGTATGTATGTATATATATATATATATATATATATATATATATATATATATATATATATATATATATGTATGTATGTATGTATGTATGTATGTATGTATATATATATATGTATGTATGTATGTATGTATGTATATATATATATGTATGTATATATATGTATGTATGTAAAATTATCAATTGTCGGTTAATTGCCCTTTTCCGCCCGTCCACGCCTGTCCAAAGGCTGCCAGTTTGTTCGCCCTGCGCCATGGCTGGGATAGCCGGTCATTGAACCGGACCATGGCGTTGATGAGTTAGAATGTCTTTATGGACATGGTGGAGCCAAACACAGACCGGCCTGTCTGTTTGTGGGAGCAGTACACCCCCGAATAAATACACGCACAAATGTGGGGTCGGTATCTAAGCGTTTTCCCTGGAGGTTGGTGTAGTCTACAGTCAGTGAAAAGTTTCACTTTCACTTCTGCGGGGGCATGGACTGCACTGTACCCCCATAGTATTAGAAGTAAGACGGAGAGTGATGCACGCGTGTGGTTACCAATCAACACGCACGCGCATCCCCCGGCCGTACTGCGGACGTGTGAGTACCCCCCCCCCCCCCCCCCCCCCCCCCCCCCAATGAAACGCACAAGCGTGCACCCCACAGACACACTGGTGAAAGGCACGCATGTGCACCCCCCCCATTACACACCGCCACATCAACAGATGAATTCGACAGGAAACACTGACTGTATCCAATGGTTCATCAAATCAATCAATAAGGAATATGACATTCTTTTTTCATGAAGTGTATAATCAATATTTTGCTTTTCTTCTTATAGGCCATATTGAAAAAGAAATTCGGGTTCTCAGGAAAATCGCCGCTTATGATCCATCCATCCATCCATTATCCACCGCTTATCCGGGGCCGGGTCGTGGGGGCAACAGTCTAAGCAGGGATGCCCAGACTTCCCTCTCCCCAGACACATCCTCCAGCTCTTCCAGGGGGACCCCGAGGTGTTCCCAAGCCAGCCGAGAGACATAGTCTCTCCAACGTGTCCTAGGTCTGCCCCGAGGTCTCCTCCCGGCGGGACATGCCCGGAACACCTCCCCAGGGAGGCGTCCAGGAGGCATCCAAAACAGATGCCCGAGCCACCTCAGCTGGCCCCTCTCGATGTGGAGGAGTAGCGGCTCTACTCAGAGCTCTTCCCCGGTGACTGAGCTCCTCACCGTATCCCTAAGGGTGCGCCCAGCCACCCTGTGGAGGAAACTCATTTCGACCGCTTGTATCCGGGATCTTGTCCTTTCGGTCATGACCCAAAGCTCATGACCACAGGTGAGGGTAGGAACGTAGACTGACTGGTAAATCGAGAGCTTCACCACGACAGACCGGTACAGCGACCTCATCACTGCAGACGCTGCACCGATCCGTCTGTCAATCTCACGCTCCATCCATCCCTCACTCGTGAACAAGACCCCAAGATACTTAAACTCCTCCACTTGGGGCAAAGACTCTCCGCCGACCCGGAGAGGGCAGACCACCTTTTTCCGGTTGAGAACCATGTCCTCGGATTTGGAGGTGCTGATCCTCATCCCGCTCGCTTCACACACTGCTGCAAACCGCCCCAGGGCACGCTGAAGGTCCAGGCTCGATGAGGCCAACAGGACAATGTCATCTGCAGAAAGCAGAGATGAAATCCTGTGGTCCCCAAACCGGACCCCCTCCGGCCCCTGGCTGCGCCTAGAAATTCTGTCCATAAAAATTATGAAAAGAACCGGTGACAAAGGGCAGCCCTGCCGGAGTCCAACATGCACCTGGAACAGGTCTGACTTACTGCCGGCAATGCGAACCAGGCTCCTGCTTCGGTCATACAAGGACCGGACTGCCCTTAGCAAAGGGCCCCGGACCCCATACTCCCGAAGCACCCCCCACAGGATACCACGAGGGACACGGTTGAACGCCTTCTCCAGATCCACAAAACACATGTGGACTGGTTGGGCGAACTCCCACGAACCCTCGAGCACCCGATGGAGAGTATAGAGCTGGTCCAGCGTTCCGCGACTGGGACGAAAACCGCATTGTTCCTCCTGGATCTGAGGTTCGACTATTGGTCTGATCCTCCTCTCCAGTACCTTGGAATAGACTTTCCCTGGGAGGCTGAGGAGTGTGATCCCCCTATAGTTGGAGCACATCCTCCGGTCCCCCTTCTTAAAAAGGGGGACCACCACCCCGGTCTGCCAATCCAGAGGTACTGTCCCTGACTGCCACGCGATGTTACAGAGACGTGTCAACCAAGACAGTCCCTGCACATCCAGAGACTTAAGGTACTCAGGGCGAGTCTCATCCACCCCCGGTGCCCTGCCACCGAGGAGCTTGCCAACCACCTCGGTGACTTCAGCTTGGGTGATGGACGAGTCCACCTCTGAGACCTCAGCCTCTCCTTCCTCCATGGAAGACGTGACAGTGGGATTGAGGAGATCCTCAAAGTATTCCTTCCACTGTCCGACGACATCCCCAGTCGAGGTCAGCAGCTCCCCACTTCCACTGAAAACAGTGTTGGTGGCACACTGCTTTCCCTTTCTGAGGCGCCGGATGGTTTGCCAGAATTTCCTCGAGGCCGACCAATAGTCCTCCTCCATGGCCTCCCCAAACTCCACCCAGACCTGAGTTTTTGCCTCCACAACTGCTCGTGCTGCAGCTCGCTTGGCCTTCCGGTACCCATCAGCTGCCTCGGGAGTTCCACGGGCTAACAAGGCTCGATAAGACTCCTTCTTCAGCTTGACGGCATCCCTTACTTCCAGGGTCCACCACCGGGTTCGGGGATTGCCACCACAACAGGCACCGGAGACCTTACGACCACAGCTCCGAGCAGCCGCTTCGACAATGGAGATGGAGAACATGGTACACTCGGACTCGATGTCCCCAGCCTCCCCCGGGATCTGGGAGAAGCTCTCCCGGAGGTGGGAGTTGAAAACCGCACTGACATCAGGCTCTGCCAGACGTTCCCAACAGACCCTCACAACACGTTTGGGCCTGCCGAGTCGGTCCGGTTTCCTCCCGCGCCAGCGGATCCAACTCACCACCAGGTGGTGATCGGTTGACAGCTCTGTCCCTCTCTTCACCCGAGTGTCCAAAACACGCGGTCGGAGGTCTGATGATATGACAATGAAGTCGATCATCGACCTCCGGCCTAGGGTGTCCTGGTGCCAAGAGCACTTATGGACATCCCTGTGTTCGAACATGGTGTTCGATATGGACAAACTGTGACTAGCACAGAAGCCCAATAACAAAACACCACTCGGGTTCAGATTGGGGAGGCCGTTCTTCCCCATCACCCCCCTCCAGGTCTCACTGTCGTTGCCCACGTGGGCATTGAAGTCACCCGGGAGAACAATGGAGTCCCCAGTTGGAGCATCATCCAGCACCCCTCCCAGGGACTCCAAGAAGGCCGGGTACTCTGCACTGCTGTTCGGCCCGTAGGCCGAGACAACAGTGAGGCACCTGTCCCCGACCCGAAGGCGTAGGAACGTGTCGTTCACCGGCGTGAACTCCAACACATGGCAGCTGAGCTGAGGGGCTATGAGCAAGCCCACACCAGCCCGCCGCCTCTCACCGCGGGCAATGCCATAGAAGTGGAGAGTCCAGCCCCTCTCGAGGGGTTGGGTTCCAGAGCCCAAGCTGTGTGTGGAGGTGAGCTCGACTATATCTAGACGGTATCTCTCAACCTCCCTCACAAGCTCCGGCTCCTTCCCTCCCAGCGAGGTGACATTCCATGTCCCAAGAGCT